>NC_134852.1:12570000-12635000 GCF_049852395.1 Peromyscus maniculatus bairdii | reverse complement strand
AGTCACCTTTTTCGGGTCACAGAAAGGTCCCGTGACAAGGGAGATTATGCAAATGTAAATAGACTGCGAGGGTGGGTTACAGTCCAGGGGCTGCCTGGTGTGGACAGCTTCTGAGCCAAAGCTGGGGTGGGGGAAGACAGGAGTGAGGCCTGCTGGGGGGCAGCGGGAGGGTACACCTGTGGTGGAGACAGGCTGTACAAAGGCCAGGGCGTGAGGAACATGCAGGACTCACCTGAGAGCTGCAAAGGTCTGTGGGAGGCAGGAAAAGGAGACAGAATCCAGAGCCTGTGTCAGGCTTAAGCTTGCTAGTGGGACTCGAGATACAGCTTCCAGTCTAGTCGTGTGTGCTTGTGTGCGTGCGTGCGTGTGCGTGTGTGCGTGTGCGTGTGTGTGTGTGTGTGTGTGTGTGTGTGTGTTTAAGACAGTATCTGATTCTGTAACCCTGACTGGTTTGTAATTTACAGTAATCCTGCCTCAGTTTCCCCTCTCAAGTGCTGGGATTACAGGTGTGAGTCACTATACCTGGCTTTGGGCTGGCTGTGATGTGTCCCATCCACTAAGAGAGGACAGTCAGACGGACATTCGGACATTCGCCTCTTCCTAATTTGGGCCTTTGAAATCTGCATGGTGCATTCACACACAGTGGAAAGTGACCTCTGCTGGCCTACGGGGTCTGAAGGCCACTGAGTAGGGAAGAAGCTTTTGTGGTACAAAATGGGGTGAGTGGAGCCCCGAGGGTTCCAGACAGGACCATAGAGAAGATGTGGAGGATGTCTGTGTGGGGATTTGAGAGGAAAGGAAAAAGGGGGGTGGGGTGGGGGACAGGGCAGGGCCGTGCCGGGCTCTCAAGCTCAGAGCTTCTACTTCCTCCTCCGCCCATTCCAGTGCTAGCCTCTGGCCTCACCAATGGGCTGGCAAAAGAAAAAATTCTTGAGTTTAAAGTCCAGCAGGTAAAGTTCCAGACCTAGGACTCCTGTGTTCCTTATGAAGCATCAAGACACATGGCCAGAGCTGGTGGGAACCTCGGGGTCTGGGGGACTTTGGTGCTACTGGTAAGTTCTCTCCTGCTCAGGCCTGAGCTGGGGTCCAAGGGAGGGAGGGGTAGAAAGTGGCTGGAATGTACACCCCCAGAGGTGTGGAGGAAGGTTCCTCAGCCAGGGCCTTGAGGGAGCAGGGGGTGGTCACTACCTGGAGAAGGAAGGATGCTGAGTTTGGAGGACTATAGACAATCTTACTACAGCGGAGTCTGGATGCTGTAGTGTCGGGCGTGGAGAGTGAACATACATCGAGCCGCTCACACACACAGCCCAGCCCTCCTCCCCCAGACCCAGAAGCCCAGAGCCTGCCCTGCCTCCCACACCCTAACTCTCTTCCCACAAACCCACGGCTTCCAGCCTCTGCCCCCCCTCAACTCTGCCCACAGTCTGTCTTCAGAGTCCACTTTTATTTTCCTCCTGTTGTCCCCCAGGGCCACCCTCCCTCCCCCAAGGCCTCTGGTTATATTTTTCAGAAAGTGAAAGTCCTCATGTTATCTCTTGCCCGTATCTGGGAACCAAGGTTGGTTCCGGATTCCCTGGAGTTGCACCTTTGCCATGGGTGACCGGTCTTCCTAGCCAACAGAGCGCCAGTGTCGGGACGACCTTTATCACACCCACATTCCTCTCCTTGGTCAGGGTTGGAGGAAAGGTTGGGGACAGAGATCAGGAGAGTCTCAACAGCCAGGCCAGCCCCACCTCCCCAATCTCCCCTAGCTCAGCTAATTTCTTCTTACCTGGATTCCTCTAGGGTCTGTCCGGTTGCACCGTGGTCAGGGCGGCTGGTGAGTAAAACCCCACGTTTAATCATTGTCCTTGCCGGGAGAGGAGACCCCAGGTCCTCTGAGTCTGAGGGCCCATGGGGGGCTGAGGGCAAGGGAAGATTCTCAACTTGGATGTGGGGAGGTGGTACACAGCGGTGGGAGGGAGCCTGATGAATGATCCATGCTTTTCTAACTTGAAAGCCTCACTCAAATTCTCAGGCCTAAACCCAGTGAGAAACCTGAGAGAGGAAGCTCAGAACACCAGCTCCATCACTCCGAGCTGGGAGGCCCCAGAGCCCACTGGCCCTCAGAACCTGACCTACTGGGTCCGGTGGCTTGGAGATGGTGAGAGAAATAACGTTCAGAACACAGCAGATACCCGGGGCGTGGTGGAAAGGCTTGCTCCCGCTTCTTCGTATGAAGTTTCTGTGTGGGTAGAAAAAGATGGAGGCAGAAGCTACACACAAACTGTCAAAGCCTCCACAGGCGAGAGGCAGACTCTCTCGTATTCTTTCCTTCTTTGGAAGGGACCTGCTTAAGGGGTGACAGGAGAGCCTGGTGGTGGCGGTGGTGGTGGTGGTGGCGGCGGCGTTGGCCGAGCATGCCTTTGATCCCAGCATTCGAGAGTCAGAGACAGGCGGATCTCTGTGAGTTCGAGGCTAGCCTGCTCTGTAGAGCAAGATCCAGGACAGCCAGGGCTACACAGAGAAACCCTGGAGAGAGAGAGAGAGAGAGAGAGAGAGAGAGAGAGAGAGAGAGGGAGGGAGGGAGGGAGGGAGGGAAGGAGGGAGGGAGGGAGGGAGGGAGGGAGGGAGGGAGGGAGGGAGAGAGGAGAAGGTGGGAGATTCCACAATCCAACAGAACTGGAATGAAATCCATATGAGTGAATCTCTGGGTTTTATTACCCACTTTAAATAGAGGAAAAGAGATACAGGGGAAATGGATCCTCATAGTTCATGTAGCCCAGTGGGTCCAGGAGGTTCCTAGCATAAAGGGAGCATAAAATCAGCATTCCTAATTTCATACTAGATTATTCCTGGCTCCATGGGTTGCAACTGGCCACATCCCAGGAGCTCACCCATCACACAATCTTGTGCCTCCCTACTGGGCTTCCTATTGGTCTCAGCCACCCACACGGGGCCCATGACTTACAGAAATGTGAGGACCAGGAATAGTTGACCTTCCCATAGGTCTTTCTTACAGTCCTAGCCCCAGGGTGGGAGATGGGAGCAACAACTGTGTTGCCTTTTGTTTTTATTGTGTGACCTGGGTGTGATATGGTGTTAACCATTGAAGCAGGTGGCTAGGTCACTGAAGACAGTGACTTCCTCTCTCCCAGCAGCCCTGGACTGCCATTTGCTCGCCTCGGTGGGGTCTCATGAGTACACCCTCCATATATGGATGTGTAGGGCATTCATCTTGGGTAGGCTTTATACCTACGACCACAGCTGTTGGGAGTTCATGAGGACTACAGCTATGTTGGACCCCAAGACAAGCGTTTCACACCCCTCCTCCCCATCTTCCCGTTCTTACATTCCTTTCACCCCCTTCCCATGATGTTGTCTGAGCCTTGGGGAGGATGACGGGTGTGTCTTAAACATCTCAACCATACATGAGTCCCTGGGTTAACCATGTCACTACAGAGAGCAGCGTCTTTGAACAAGGCTGAGGAGCCATGAAGGTCCCTGGTACAAGTCCATGCACTTGTCCCTACTTGGCGCCTGGAGCATGTCCAAACACTGGCTCATCCTTAACTAATTAATTTAATTTTCAAGACACGGTATGTCTGTGTAGCCCGGACTGTCCTGGAACTCACTCTGTAGACCAGGCTGGCCTGGAACTAACTAATTGCCTCCCACGTGCTAGGATTAAAGGCATATGCCACCATACTCAGTCGATTTATTTGTTTATTCGTGTGTGTGTGTGTGTGTGTGTGTGTGTGTGTGTGTGTGTGTGAGATGGTGTTGGTGGTGGTGCTCAGAGCATGTTGTCAGCTGTCTTCCTGTGTGGCTCAGTACTTTTATTTATTATTTATCATTTACTTTATAATATATCTAAATTTATTTATTGCTATCACATGTATGTGTTTGTGCGTGCGTGCTTAACTGTGAATATGACTCCATATCCTCAGCTTAGAGTTAACTAGGAAGCCCAGACTGTCTTTGAACCAGGGAAGTCCTGCTGTCTCAGTCTCCCAAGGGATGGCATTGTAGGCACAAACCACATAGGGTTCACAGATTAGGGAAATTTGGGGCAAATGATTGATTGTTCCTTCTGCCCTTATTTTCAGATCCAAGCCCAGTGAGAAACCTGAGGGTGGAGGCTCAGGACAGCAGCTCCATCAGCCTGACATGGGACGTCCCTGAGGGCTCCTCCTCCTCCCAGAACCTCACCTACTGGGCCCAGTGCACTGAAGATGGTGGCCAGAGTGTGACCCGGAACACAACAGACACCCGAGTCACCGTGGATGGACTGTGTCCTGCCTCTTCATATGAGTGTTCTGTGTGGGTGGAAAGAGATGGAGTCCGCAGCTCCAACGTGACTGTCAATCAATCCACAGGTGAGAGCGGATGGACACTCTTGTCTTCCTTCTCCTTAACCAGAAGTGGTAGAAAGTGGTTGAGACGTGACAAGAGAAATCTGCAGGCGTCATGCCCCAGAGGGAATAAAGTGGAAGCCAAGTATGGACCATTCCCTTTTTTATCAGCCACGTCAGAAATGAGCAAGACATGGGTCAAATGGTCTTCAGGGGACGTTTCCAGTTGTCCAACAGGACCTAAATAGTCTCCTTTTTCTGCCCGTTACCATTTTTGTGTGTGTGTAGGGTTATTACATTCTGTGTGACAGTGGATCATGTGTGTGCACACTCCTGTGTGTGGGTGTTTGTTCAGAGCCAGGAGTCACCTTAGATGTGGTTCCTCAGAGTCACTGACCTTGATTTGGAGACAGAGACTCTTACTCAGACATGCACTCACCACTTGGACCAGATCCTCTCTTCCCACATTGGCTTCCACAGTGTTGGGGTGACAAGTTTGAGACATCCTGTCATGTTTTCACAGGGTTCTGGGATTGAACTCAGCTCCTGGTGTTTGTATCGCAAGTACATGATCAGATGAGCAACTTCCCCAGGCCCTTGTTCACGTTTGAGATAGCATGTCCCTATGTTTCCCAGACTGGCTTGGAACTCAATATGTTGTCCAGGCTGGTTTGAATTTGATGGTGCTTGTCACATAGGAGATTGGGAAGGCATGGCCCTCATCACAGACAGCATTTGGAAAGGTCTGGTCTAGATCTTGATATTCAGTATGATGGACATGTTGGTAGCACCAGTATTTCCCTATAGCTGATTGGGGATGCTTTATTTCTAACCTGAGAAAAGAACATCCATGTGCTCAAGAAGTTCTGGTTACCTATATGCAAACTTCAAGAACTACTGGTCTAGGCCAGCACAGTGATACCCAGGTGTGATGCTAGCACTGAGGAGATAGAGATAGATAGGAGGATCTGAAGGTGAAGGTTATCCTTGGCTACATAGAGAGTATGAAGGCAACTGGGACCTTGTGAGACTGTACTGGCTAGTTTTGTCAACTTGACATAAGAGAACGTCACCTGGGAAGAGGGAAGTTTAACTGAGAAAATGCCTTCATTGCATTGCCCTGTGAGGCTTTTTCTTGATGACTGATTGATGTGGGAGTGTTCTGCCCACGGTGGGTGGTACCATTCCCTACACAGGTGGTCTTGGGGTGTATATGAAAGCCAGCTGAGCATTTATGGAGAGCAAGCTAGTCAGCAGCATTTCTCCATGGCCTCTGCTTCAGTTCCTGCCTCCAGGTTCCTGCCTGGAGTTCCTGCCCTGACTACACTTCATAACAGACTGTAACGTGCAAGATGAACTAAACCTTTCCACTCCTAGTTGCTCTGAGTCATGGTGCTTTTCTACAACAGTAGAAACCCCAGCAGGACAGAAACCCTGTTTGAGGACCAGACCTAGTTCATCTCCCCAACAAAATATTGAGAGCATCTAGAAAACTTTTAAAGCAGAGTGCCCACTGGCTGCTTCCTTTGCCCTGTCCTGATGCTGACCTGTATCTTTTTTGTTAATATCTCAGCTCCAAACCCAGTGAGAAACCTGAGGGTGGAAGCTCAGGACAACAGCTCCATCAGCCTGACATGGGGCGTCCCTGAGAACTCCTGCTCCTCCTCCTCCCAGAACCTCACCTACTGGGCCCAGTGCACTGAAGATGGTGGCCATAATGAGACCCGGAACACAACAGACACCCGAGTCACTGTGGATGACCTGTGTCCTGCCTCTTCATATGAGTGTTCTGTGTGGGTGGAAAGAGATGGCGTCAGCAGCTCCAAGGTGACTGTCAATCAATCCACAGGTGAGAGCGGACACTCTTGTCTTCCTTCTCCTTAACCAGAAGTGGTAAAAAGTGGTTGAGACGTGACAAGAGAAATCTGCAGGCGTCATGCCCCAGAGGGAATAAAGTGGAAGCCAAGTATGGACAATTCCCTTTTTTATCAGCCACATCAGAAATGAGCAAGACATGTGTCAAATGGGTCTTCAGGGGACGTTTCCAGTTGTCCAACAGGACCTAAATAGTCTCCTTTTTCTGCCCTTTTCCATTTTCCTGTGTGTGTTTGTGTGTGTGTGTGCGTGTGCGTGTGTATGTATGTATGTATGTATGTAGCTTGCATGTGTACGTGTGTTCTTCGTATGTGAAGGTGAGTAGTTGTGTGTGAAGGTCCATGGTTGTGGTCAAGAACCATCAACTCGTCAGCTCCATTCATTCTAACCTGGACAGACTTCTTGTCTAGACTCTTCTTTTCTCTCAGACAGGGACTCATGATAGAACTCGGACTGTGTTAGACTTCACTATGGTAGACCATGCTGGCCTTGAATTCACAGAGATCAACCTTACTCTGCCTCTGAGTTCTGGGATTAACAGAAGAAGCCACCACTCCCAGCCCATTTTATTTATTCATTATTTGATTTGATTTGATATGTGTTTGTTTATTGGATGTGTGGATGAGTATGTGGAGGTCATAGGAGCATTTGGTGGGAGTAAATACTCTCCTCCAATATGTGGGTCCCAGAGATTGAACTCAAGTAATCAGACTTGGTGGCAATCACCTCTATCTGCTGATCCATATTGGCGGCCCCTTATTTTGAATATCAAGATGTCTGTTTTTACACTAAGCGCAGTCCTTCTTGTGGACTCATTTTCCTTCACCATGCCCACCTACTGGCCCTCCTGTCACAGAGAGTTTTCCTTTACTTTTCCGTTACATCTATATGATTTTATGTAAGTATATAAATGTCTAGGAACAAGAAACGAGAGAAAATATACAGTATTTGTCTTTCAGAGACTGGTTAATATACTTAAATGTTTTTCTTTCAAAACAGAGTTTCTCTGTGAATCTTTGTCTGCCCTGGAAGTCACTCTGTAGACCAGGCTAGCCTCAAACTCATTGAGATCCTCTGGCCCCTGCCTCCCAAGTGCTGGGATTAAAGGCATATGGCACCATGCCTGGATAATTTACTTAAAATTTAATAAAAAATTATTTTAAGTGTATGGTTATTTTCCTGCACATATGTCTGTGCACCGTGTGTGTGTGTGTGTGTGTGTGTGTGTGTGTGTGTGTGTGTGTGTCTATGCAGCAAGCCAGGAAGCATCATTTCTCCATGGTTTCTGCCTCAGTTTCTGCTTCCAGGTTCTTGCCTTGGCATCCCTCAGTGATGCGCTGTAAAGGATGAGTGGAACTAAACCCTTTGCTCCCCAAGTTGCTTTTGGTCATACTGTTTAATCACAGCAACATAAACTCTATCTAGAGTTGGATGATGGTGGTAACGCCTTTAATTCTAGTACTCAAGAGGCAGAGGCTGGCTGGGCTCTGAGTTCTAGGCCAGCCTGGTCTACACAGCCAACTCTAGGACAGCCCGGGCTATACAGTGGTACCCGAAAAAATTAATAATAATAAAAATTAAAGAAACCCTATCTAAGACAATACTCCACAGGGTATAACTTATGATGCTCATGTACTCATGAGAGTGGAGCCATCCACTGAGGCTTGACCAACCTACCAGGACCACCACCCTGAGGAAAACTGACTCTCCTTCCTCTAGAGGCAAACTGCCTATGGTCAGCTCCTCAGGTAGCGGGTGGAACATCAGTGTTCCCTCCACTGCTATCTGGAATGTTGGCTGTCCTGGTCTCATTCAGGATTTGTGCAAGCAATCTTCGCTGCTGTGAGTTCATGAGTGTGCAACAGTCCTGTCCTGTCCAGAAGGCACTTCTGTCTCTCATCATCCTCGTGCCCTCCTCCTCTGTCATGTTCCCTGAGTTTGGGGGTTATTTTTTGTAACTTTATTTATTTATTTGTGTGTCGTGTGTGTGTGTGTGTGTGTGTGTGTGTGTGTGTGTGTGTGTATGTGTGTAGGGTTTTTACATCATTCATGTGTAACAGTGGATCATGTGTGTGCACACTCCTGTGTGTGAGTGTTTGTTCAGAGCCAGGAGTCACCTTAGATGTGGTTCCTCAGAGTCACTGACCTTGATTTGGAGACAGAGACTCTTACTCAGACATGCACTCACCACTTGGACCAGATCCTCTCTTCCCACATTGGCTTCCACAGTGTTGGGGTGACAGGTTTGAGATATCCTGTCATGTTTTCACAGGGTTCTGGGGATTGAACTCAGCTCCTGGTGTTTGTATCGCAAGTACTTCATCAGATGAGCATCTTCCCCAGGCCCTTGTTCACGTTTGAGATAGCATGTCCCTATGTTTCCCAGACTGGCTTGGAACTCAATATGTTGTCCAGGCTGGTTTGAATTTGATGGTGCTTGTCACATAGGAGATTGGGAAGGCATGGCCCTCATCACAGACAGCATTTGGAAAGGTCTGGTCTAGATCTTGATATTCAGTATGATGGACATGTTGGTAGCACCAGCATTTCCCTATAGCTGATTGGGGATGCTTTATTTCTAACCTGAGAAAAGAACATCCATGTGCTCAAGAAGTTCTGGTTACCTATATGCAAACTTCAAGAACTACTGGTCTAGGCCAGCACAGTGACACCCAGGTGTGATGCTAGCACTGAGGAGATAGAGAGAGATACTAGGATCTGAAGGTGAAGGTTATCCTTGGCTACATAGAGAGTATGAAGGCAACTGGGACCACATGAGACTGTACTGGCTAGTTTTGTCAACTTGACATAAGAGAACGTCACCTGGGAAGAGGGAAGTTTAACTGAGAAAATGCCTTCATTGCATTGCCCTGTGAGGCTTTTTCTTGATGACTGATTGATGTGGGAGTGTTCTGCCCACGGTGGGTGGTACCATTCCCTACACAGGTGGTCTTGGGGTGTATATGAAAGCCAGCTGAGCATTTATGGAGAGCAAGCTAGTCAGCAGCATTTCTCCATGGCCTCTGCTTCAGTTCCTGCCTCCAGGTTCCTGCCTGGAGTTCCTGCCCTGACTACACTTCATAACAGACTGTAACGTGCAAGATGAACTAAACCTTTCCACTCCTAGTTGCTCTGAGTCATGGTGCTTTTCTACAACAGTAGAAACCCCAGCAGGACAGAAACCCTGTTTGAGGACCAGACCTAGTTCATCTCCCCAACAAAATATTGAGAGCATCTAGAAAACTTTTAAAGCAGAGTGCCCACTGGCTGCTTCCTTTGCCCTGTCCTGATGCTGACCTGTATCTTTTTTGTTAATTTCTCAGCTCCAAACCCAGTGAGAAACCTGAGGGTGGAAGCTCAAAACAGCAGCTCCATCAGCCTGACATGGGACGTCCCTGAGAACTCCTGCTCCTCCTCCTCCCAGAACCTCACCTACTGGGCCCAGTGCACTGAAGATGGTGGCCAGAATGAGCCCCGGAGCACAACAGACACCCGAGTCACTGTGGATGGACTGTGTTCTGCCTCTTCATATGAGTGTTCTGTGTGGGTGGAAAGAGATGGCGTCAGCAGCTCCAAGGTGACTCTCAATCAATCCACAGGTGAGAGCGGATGGACACTCTTGTCCTCTTTCTCCTTAACCAGAAGTGGTAAAAAGTGGTTGAGACGTGACAAGAGAAATCTGCAGGGGTCATGCCCCAGAGGGAATAAAGTGGAAGCCAAGTATGGACGATTCCCTTTTTTATCAGCCACGTCAGAAATGAGCAAGCCATGTGTCAAATGGGTGTTCTGGGGACGTTTCCAGTTGTCCAACAGGACCTAAATAGTCTCCTTTTTCTTCCCTTTTCCATTTTCCTGTGTGTGTTTGTGTGTGTGTGTGCGTGTGCGTGTGTATGTATGTATGTATGTATGTATGTATGTATGTATGTATGTAGCTTGCATGTGTACGTGTGTGCTTCGTATGTGAAGGTGAGTAGTTGTGTGTGAAGGTCCATGGTTGTGGTCAAGAACCATCAACTCGTCAGCTCCATTCATTCTAACCTGGACAGACTTCTTGTCTAGACTCTTCTTTTCTCTCAGACAGGGACTCATGATAGAACTCGGACTGTGTTAGACTTCACTATGGTAGACCATGCTGGCCTTGAATTCACAGAGATCAACCTTACTCTGCCTCTGAGTTCTGGGATTAACAGAAGAAGCCACCACTCCCAGCCCATTTTATTTATTCATTATTTGATTTGATTTGATATGTGTTTGTTTATTGGATGTGTGGATGAGTATGTGGAGGTCATAGGAGCATTTGGTGGGAGTAAATACTCTCCTCCAATATGTGGGTCCCAGAGATTGAACTCAAGTAATCAGACTTGGTGGCAATCACCTCTATCTGCTGATCCATATTGGCGGCCCCTTATTTTGAATATCAAGATGTCTGTTTTTACACTAAGCGCAGTCCTTCTTGTGGACTCATTTTCCTTCACCATGCCCACCTACTGGCCCTCCTGTCACAGAGAGTTTTCCTTTACTTTTCCGTTACATCTATATGATTTTATGTAAGTATATAAATGTCTAGGAACAAGAAACGAGAGAAAATATACAGTATTTGTCTTTCAGAGACTGGTTAATATACTTAAATGTTTTTCTTTCAAAACAGAGTTTCTCTGTGAATCTTTGTCTGCCCTGGAAGTCACTCTGTAGACCAGGCTAGCCTCAAACTCATTGAGATCCTCTGGCCCCTGCCTCCCAAGTGCTGGGATTAAAGGCATATGGCACCATGCCTGGATAATTTACTTAAAATTTAATAAAAAATTATTTTAAGTGTATGGTTATTTTCCTGCACATATGTCTGTGCACCGTGTGTGTGTGTGTGTGTGTGTGTGTGTGTGTGTGTGTGTGTGTGTCTATGCAGCAAGCCAGGAAGCATCATTTCTCCATGGTTTCTGCCTCAGTTTCTGCTTTCAGGTTCTTGCCTTGGCATCCCTCAGTGATGCGCTGTAAATGATGAGTGGAACTAAATCCTTTGCTCCCCAAGTTGCTTTTGGTCATACTGTTTAATCAGGGCAACATAAACTCTATCTAGAGTTGGATGATGGTGGTAACGCCTTTAATTCTAGTACTCAAGAGGCAGAGGCTGGCTGGGCTCTGAGTTCTAGGCCAGCCTGGTCTACAGAGCCAACTCTAGGACAGCCCGGGCTATACAGTGGTACCCGAAAAAATTAATAATGATAAAAATTAAAGAAACCCTATCTAAGACAATACTCCACAGGGTATAACTTATGATGCTCATGTACTCATGAGAGTGGAGCCATCCACTGAGGCTTGACCAACCTACCAGGACCACCACCCTGAGGAAAACTGACTCTCCTGCCTCTAGAGGCAAACTGCCTATGGTCAGCTCCTCAGGTAGCGGGTGGAACATCAGTGTTCCCTCCACTGCTATCTGGAATGTTGGCTGTCCTGGTCTCATTCAGGATTTGTGCAAGCAATCTTCGCTGCTGTGAGTTCATGAGTGTGCAACAGTCCTGTCCTGTCCAGAAGGCACTTCTGTCTCTCATCATCCTCGTGCCCTCCTCCTCTGTCATGTTCCCTGAGTTTGGGGGTTATTTTTTGTAACTTTATTTATTTATTTGTGTGTCGTGTGTGTGTGTGTGTGTGTGTGTGTGTGTGTGTGTGTATGTGTGTAGGGTTTTTACATCATTCATGTGTAACAGTGGATCATGTGTGTGCACACTCCTGTGTGTGAGTGTTTGTTCAGAGCCAGGAGTCACCTTAGATGTGGTTCCTCAGAGTCACTGACCTTGATTTGGAGACAGAGACTCTTACTCAGACATGCACTCACCACTTGGACCAGATCCTCTCTTCCCACATTGGCTTCCACAGTGTTGGGGTGACAGGTTTGAGATATCCTGTCATGTTTTCACAGGGTTCTGGGGATTGAACTCAGCTCCTGGTGTTTGTATCGCAAGTACTTCATCAGATGAGCATCTTCCCCAGGCCCTTGTTCACGTTTGAGATAGCATGTCCCTATGTTTCCCAGACTGGCTTGGAACTCAATATGTTGTCCAGGCTGGTTTGAATTTGATGGTGCTTGTCACATAGGAGATTGGGAAGGCATGGCCCTCATCACAGACAGCATTTGGAAAGGTCTGGTCTAGATCTTGATATTCAGTATGATGGACATGTTGGTAGCACCAGCATTTCCCTACAGCTGATTGGGGATGCTTTATTTCTAACCTGAGAAAAGAACATCCATGTGCTCAAGAAGTTCTGGTTACCTATATGCAAACTTCAAGAACTACTGGTCTAGGCCAGCACAGTGATACCCAGGTGTGATGCTAGCACTGAGGAGATAGAGAGAGATACTAGGATCTGAAGGTGAAGGTTATCCTTGGCTACATAGAGAGTATGAAGGCAACTGGGACCACATGAGACTGTACTGGCTAGTTTTGTCAACTTGACATAAGAGAACGTCACCTGGGAAGAGGGAAGTTTAACTGAGAAAATGCCTTCATTGCATTGCCCTGTGAGGCTTTTTCTTGATGACTGATTGATGTGGGAGTGTTCTGCCCACGGTGGGTGGTACCATTCACTACACAGGTGGTCTTGGGGTGTATATGAAAGCCAGCTGAGCATTTATGGAGAGCAAGCTAGTCAGCAGCATTTCTCCATGGCCTCTGCTTCAGTTCCTGCCTCCAGGTTCCTGCCTGGAGTTCCTGCCCTGACTACACTTCATAACAGACTGTAACGTGCAAGATGAACTAAACCTTTCCACTCCTAGTTGCTCTGAGTCATGGTGCTTTTCTACAACAGTAGAAACCCCAGCAGGACAGAAACCCTGTTTGAGGACCAGACCTAGTTCATCTCCCCAACAAAATATTGAGAGCATCTAGAAAACTTTTAAAGCAGAGTGCCCACTGGCTGCTTCCTTTGCCCTGTCCTGATGCTGACCTGTATCTTTTTTGTTAATTTCTCAGCTCCAAACCCAGTGAGAAACCTGAGGGTGGAAGCTCAAAACAGCAGCTCCATCAGCCTGACATGGGACGTCCCTGAGAACTCCTGCTCCTCCTCCTCCCAGAACCTCACCTACTGGGCCCAGTGCACTGAAGATGGTGGCCAGAATGAGCCCCGGAGCACAACAGACACCCGAGTCACTGTGGATGGACTGTGTCCTGCCTCTTCATATGAGTGTTCTGTGTGGGTGGAAAGAGATGGCGTCAGCAGCTCCAAGGTGACTCTCAATCAATCCACAGGTGAGAGCGGATGGACACTCTTGTCCTCTTTCTCCTTAACCAGAAGTGGTAAAAAGTGGTTGAGACGTGACAAGAGAAATCTGCAGGGGTCATGCCCCAGAGGGAATAAAGTGGAAGCCAAGTATGGACGATTCCCTTTTTGATCAGCCACGTCAGAAATGAGCAAGCCATGTGTCAAATGGGTGTTCTGGGGACGTTTCCAGTTGTCCAACAGGACCTAAATAGTCTCCTTTTTCTTCCCTTTTCCATTTTCCTGTGTGTGTTTGTGTGTGTGTGTGCGTGTGCGTGTGCGTGTGTATGTATGTATGTATGTATGTATGTATGTATGTATGTATGTATGTATGTAGCTTGCATGTGTACATGTGTGCTTCGTATGTGAAGGTGAGTAGTTGTGTGTGAAGGTCCATGGTTGTGGTCAAGAACCATCAACTCGTCAGCTCCATTCATTCTAACCTGGACAGACTTCTTGTCTAGACTCTTCTTTTCTCTCAGACAGGGACTCATGATAGAACTCGGACTGTGTTAGACTTCACTATGGTAGACCATGCTGGCCTTGAATTCACAGAGATCAACCTTACTCTGCCTCTGAGTTCTGGGATTAACAGAAGAAGCCACCTCTCCCAGCCCATTTTATTTATTCATTATTTGATTTGATTTGATATGTGTTTGTTTATTGGATGTGTGGATGAGTATGTGGAGGTCATAGGAGCATTTGGTGGGAGTAAATACTCTCCTCCAATATGTGGGTCCCAGAGATTGAACTCAAGTAATCAGACTTGGTGGCAATCACCTTTATCTGCTGATCCATATTGGCGGCCCCTTATTTTGAATATCAAGATGTCTGTTTTTACACTAAGCGCAGCCCTTCTCGTGGACTCATTTTCCTTCACCATGCCCACCTACTGGCCCTCCTGTCACAGAGAGTTTTCCTTTACTTTTCCGTCACATCTATATGATTTTATGTAAGTATATAAATGTCTAGGAACAAGAAACGAGAGAAAATATACAGTATTTGTCTTTCAGAGACTGGTTAATATCCTTAAATGTTTTTCTTTCAAAACAGAGTTTCTCTGTGAATCTTTGTCTGTCCTGGAAGTCACTCTGTAGACCAGGCTAGCCTCAAACTCATTGAGATCCTCTGGCCCCTGCCTCCCAAGTGCTGGGATTAAAGGCATATGGCACCATGCCTGGATAATTTACTTAAAATTTAATAAAAAATTATTTTAAGTGTATGGTTATTTTCCTGCACATATGTCTGTGCACCGTGTGTGTGTGTGTGTGTGTGTGTGTGTGTGTGTGTGTGTGTGTGTGTGTGTGTGTGTCTGTGCAGCAAGCCAGGAAGCATCATGTCTCCATGGTTTCCTCCTCAGGTTCTGCTTCCAGGTTCTTGCCTTGGCATCCCTCAGTGATGCGCTGTAAAGGATGAGTGGAACTAAACCCTTTGCTCCCCAAGTTGCTTTTGGTCATACTGTTTAATCACAGCAACACAAACTCTATCTAGAGTTGGATGATGGTGGTAACGCCTTTAATTCTAGTACTCAAGAGGCAGAGGCTGGCTGGGCTCTGAGTTCTAGGCCAGCCTGGTCTACAGAGCCAACTCTAGGACAGCCAGGGCTATACAGTGGTACCCCAAAAAATTAATAATAATAAAAATTAAAGAAACCCTATCTAAGACAATACTCCACAGGGTATAACTTATGATGCTCATGTACTCATGAGAGTGGAGCCATCCACTGAGGCTTGACCAACCTACCAGGACCACCACCCTGAGGAAAACTGACTCTCCTTCCTCTAGAGGCAAACTGCCTATGGTTAGCTCTTCAGGTAGCGGGTGGAACATCAGTGTTCCCTCCACTGCTATCTAGAATGTTGGCTGTCCTGGTCTCATTCAGGATTTGTGCAAGCAATCTTCGCCGCTGTGAGTTCATGAGTGTGCAACAGTCCTGTCCTGTCCAGAAGGCACTTCTGTCTCTCATCATCCTCGTGCCCTCCTCCTCTGTCATGTTCCCTGAGTTTGGGGGTTATTTTTTGTAACTTTATTTATTTATTTGTGTGTCGTGTGTGTGTGTGTGTGTGTGTGTGTGTGTGTGTGTGTGTGTATGTGTGTAGGGTTTTTACATCATTCATGTGTAACAGTGGATCATGTGTGTGCACACTCCTGTGTGTGAGTGTTTGTTCAGAGCCAGGAGTCACCTTAGATGTGGTTCCTCAGAGTCACTGACCTTGATTTGGAGACAGAGACTCTTACTCAGACATGCACTCACCACTTGGACCAGATCCTCTCTTCCCACATTGGCTTCCACAGTGTTGGGGTGACAGGTTTGAGACATCCTGTCATGTTTTCACAGGGTTCTGGGATTGAACTCAGCTCCTGGTGTTTGTATCGCAAGTACTTGATCAGATGAGCAACTTCCCCAGGCCCTTGTTCACGTTTGAGATAGCATGTCCCTATGTTTCCCAGACTGGCTTGGAACTCAATATGTTGTCCAGGCTGGTTTGAATTTGATGGTGCTTGTCACATAGGAGATTGGGAAGGCATGGCCCTCATCACAGACAGCATTTGGAAAGGTCTGGTCTAGATCTTGATATTCAGTATGATGGACATGTTGGTAGCACCAGCATTTCCCTATAGCTGATTGGGGATGCTTTATTTCTAACCTGAGAAAAGAACATCCATGTGCTCAAGCAGTTCTGGTTCCCTATATGCAAACTTCAAGAACTACTGGTCTAGGCCAGCACAGTGATACCCAGGTGTGATGCTAGCACTTAGGAGATAGAGATAGATACTAGGATCTGAAGGTGAAGGTTATCCTTGGCTACATAGAGAGTATGAAGGCAACTGGGACCACATGAGACTGTACTGGCTAGTTTTGTCAACTTGACATAAGAGAACGTCACCTGGGAAGAGGGAAGTTTAACGGAGAAAATGCCTTCATTGCATTGCCCTGTGAGGCTTTTTCTTGATGACTGATTGATGTGGGAGTGTTCTGCCCACGGTGGGTGGTACCATTCCCTACACAGGTGGTCTTGGGGCGTATATGAAAGCCAGCTGAGCATTTATGGAGAGCAAGCTAGTCAGCAGCATTTCTCCATGGCCTCTGCTTCAGTTCCTGCCTCCAGGTTCCTGCCTGGAGTTCCTGCCCTGACTACACTTCATAACGGACTGTAACGTGCAAGATGAACTAAACCTTTCCACTCCTAGTTGCTCTGAGTCATGGTGCTTTTCTACAACAGTAGAAACCCCAGCAGGACAGAAACCCTGTTTGAGGACCAGACCTAGTTCATCTCCCCAACAAAATATTGAGAGCATCTAGAAAACTTTTAAAGCAGAGTGCCCACTGGCTGCCTCCTTTGCCCTGTCCTGATGCTGACCTGTATCTTTTTTGTTAATTTCTCAGCTCCAAACCCAGTGAGAAACCTGAGGGTGGAAGCTCAAAACAGCAGCTCCATCAGCCTGACCTGGGACATCCCTGAGAACTCCTGCTCCTCCTCCTCCCAGAAGCTCAACTACTCGGCCCAGTGCACTGCAGATGGTGGGCATAATGAGACCCGGAACACAACAGACACCCGAGTCACTGTGGATGAACTGTGTCCTGCCTCTTCATATGAGTGTTCTGTGTGGGTGGAAAGAGATGGCGTCAGCAGCTCCAAGGTGAATCTCAGTCACTCCACAGGTGAGAGCGGACACTCTTGTCTTCTTTCTCCTTAACCAGAAGTGGTAAAAAGTGGTTGAGACGTGACAAGAGAAATCTGCAGGCGTCATGCCCCAGAGGGAATAAAGTGGAAGCCAAGTATGGACGATTCCCTTTTTTATCAGCCATGTCAGAAATGAGCAAGACATGGGTCAAATGGGTGTTCAGGGGACGTTTCCAGTTGTCCAACACGACCTAAATAGTCTGCTTTTTCTGCCCTTTTCCATTTTCCTGTGTGTGTTTGTGTGTGTGTGTGCGTGTGTGTGTGTATGTATGTATGTATGTATGTATGTATGTATGTATGTATGTAGCTTGCATGTGTACGTGTGTGCTTCGTATGTGAAGGTGAGTAGTTGTGTGTGAAGGTCCATGGTTGTGGTCAAGAACCATCAACTCGTCAGCTCCATTCATTCTAACCTGGACAGACTTCTTGTCTAGACTCTTCTTTTCTCTCAGACAGGGACTCATGATAGAACTCTGACTGTGTTAGACTTCACTATGGTAGGCCATGCTGGCCTTGAATTCACAGAGATCAACCTTACTCTGCCTCTGAGTTCTGGGATTAACAGAAGAAGCCACCACTCCCAGCCCATTTTATTTATTCATTATTTGATTTGATTTGATATGTGTTTGTTTATTGGATGTGTGGATGAGTATGTGGAGGTCATAGGAGCATTTGGTGGGAGTAAATACTCTCCTCCAATATGTGGGTCCCAGAGATTGAACTCAAGTAATCAGACTTGGTGGCAATCACCTTTATCTGCTGATCCATATTGGCGGCCCCTTAGTTTGAATATCAAGATGTCTGTTTTTACACTTAGCACAGTCCTTCTCGTGGACTCATTTTCCTCCCCCATGTCCTCCTACTGGCCCTCCTGTCACAGAGAGTTTTCCTTTACTTTTCCGTCACATCTATATGATTTTATGTAAGTATATAAATGTCTAGGAACAGGAAACGAGAGAAAATATACAGTATTTGTCTTTCAGAGACTGGTTAATACACTTAAATGTTTTTCTTTCAAAACAGAGTTTCTCTGTGAATCTTTGTCTGTCCTGGAACTCACTCTGTAGACCAGGCTAGCCTCAAACTCATTGAGATCCTCTGGCCCCTGCCTCCCAAATGCTGGGATTAAAGGCGTGTGGCACCATGCCTGGATAATTTACTTAAAATTTAATAAGAAATTATTTTAAGTGTATGGTTATTTTCCTGCACATATGTCTGTGCACCGTGTGTGTGTGTGTGTGTGTGTGTGTGTGTGTGTGTGTGTGTGTGTTTGTGTCTGTGCAGCAAGCCAGGAAGCATCATTTCTCCATGGTTTCTGCCTCACTTTCTGCTTCCAGGTTCTTGCCTTGGCATCCCTCAGTGATGCGCTGTAAAGGATGAGTGGAACTAAATCCTTTGCTCCCCAAGTTGCTTTTGGTCATACTGTTTAATCAGGGCAACATAAACTCTATCTAGGGTTGGATGATGGTGGTAACGCCTTTAATCCGAGTACTCAAGAGGCAGAGGCTGGCTGGGCTCTGAGTTCTAGGCCAGCCTGGTGTACAGAGCCAACTCTAGCACAGCCAGGGCTATACAGTGGTACCCCCAAAAATTAATAATAATAAAAATTAAAGAAACCCTATCTAAGACCATACTCCACAGGGTATAACTTATGATGCTCATGTACTCATGAGAGTGGAGCCATCCACTGAGGCTTGACCAACCTACCAGGACCACCACCCTGAGGAAAACTGACTCTCCTTCCTCTAGAGGCAAACTGCCTATGGTTAGCTCTTCAGGTAGCGGGTGGAACATCAGTGTTCCCTCCACTGCTATCTAGAATGTTGGCTGTCCTGGTCTCATTCAGGATTTGTGCAAGCAATCTTCGCTGCTGTGAGTTCATGAGTGTGCAACAGTCCTGTCCTGTCCAGAAGGCACTTCTGTCTCTCATCATCCTCGTGCCCTCCTCCTCTGTCATGTTCCCTGAGTTTGGGGGTTATTTTTTGTAACTTTATTTATTTATTTGTGTGTCGTGTGTGTGTGTGTGTGTGTGTGTGTATGTGTGTAGGGTTTTTACATCATTCATGTGTAACAGTGGATCATGTGTGTGCACACTCCTGTGTGTGAGTGTTTGTTCAGAGCCAGGAGTCACCTTAGATGTGGTTCCTCAGAGTCACTGACCTTGATTTGGAGACAGAGACTCTTACTCAGACATGCACTCACCACTTGGACCAGATCCTCTCTTCCCACATTGGCTTCCACAGTGTTGGGGTGACAGGTTTGAGACATCCTGTCATGTTTTCACAGGGTTCTGGGATTGAACTCAGCTCCTGGTGTTTGTATCGCAAGTACTTGATCAGATGAGCAACTTCTCCAGGCCCTTGTTCACGTTTGAGATAGCATGTCCCTATGTTTCCCAGACTGGCTTGGAACTCAATATGTTGTCCAGGCTGGTTTGAATTTGATGGTGCTTGTCACATAGGAGATTGGGAAGGCATGGCCCTCATCACAGACAGCATTTGGAAAGGTCTGGTCTAGATCTTGATATTCAGTATGATGGACATGTTGGTAGCACCAGCATTTCCCTATAGCTGATTGGGGATGCTTTATTTCTAACCTGAGAAAAGAACATCCATGTGCTCAAGCAGTTCTGGTTCCCTATATGCAAACTTCAAGAACTACTGGTCTAGGCCAGCACAGTGATACCCAGGTGTGATGCTAGCACTTAGGAGATAGAGATAGATACTAGGATCTGAAGGTGAAGGTTATCCTTGGCTACATAGAGAGTATGAAGGCAACTGGGACCACATGAGACTGTACTGGCTAGTTTTGTCAACTTGACATAAGAGAACGTCACCTGGGAAGAGGGAAGTTTAACGGAGAAAATGCCTTCATTGCATTGCCCTGTGAGGCTTTTTCTTGATGACTGATTGATGTGGGAGTGTTCTGCCCACGGTGGGTGGTACCATTCCCTACACAGGTGGTCTTGGGGCGTATATGAAAGCCAGCTGAGCATTTATGGAGAGCAAGCTAGTCAGCAGCATTTCTCCATGGCCTCTGCTTCAGTTCCTGCCTCCAGGTTCCTGCCTGGAGTTCCTGCCCTGACTACACTTCATAACGGACTGTAACGTGCAAGATGAACTAAACCTTTCCACTCCTAGTTGCTCTGAGTCATGGTGCTTTTCTACAACAGTAGAAACCCCAGCAGGACAGAAACCCTGTTTGAGGACCAGACCTAGTTCATCTCCCCAACAAAATATTGAGAGCATCTAGAAAACTTTTAAAGCAGAGTGCCCACTGGCTGCTTCCTTTGCCCTGTCCTGATGCTGACCTGTATCTTTTTTGTTAATTTCTCAGCTCCAAACCCAGTGAGAAACCTGAGGGTGGAAGCTCAAAACAGCAGCTCCATCAGCCTGACCTGGGACATCCCTGAGAACTCCTGCTCCTCCTCCTCCCAGAAGCTCAACTACTCGGCCCAGTGCACTGCAGATGGTGGGCATAATGAGACCCGGAACACAACAGACACCCGAGTCACTGTGGATGAACTGTGTCCTGCCTCTTCATATGAGTGTTCTGTGTGGGTGGAAAGAGATGGCGTCAGCAGCTCCAAGGTGAATCTCAGTCACTCCACAGGTGAGAGCGGACACTCTTGTCTTCTTTCTCCTTAACCAGAAGTGGTAAAAAGTGGTTGAGACGTGACAAGAGAAATCTGCAGGCGTCATGCCCCAGAGGGAATAAAGTGGAAGCCAAGTATGGACGATTCCCTTTTTTATCAGCCACGTCAGAAATGAGCAAGACATGGGTCAAATGGGTGTTCAGGGGACGTTTCCAGTTGTCCAACACGACCTAAATAGTCTGCTTTTTCTGCCCTTTTCCATTTTCCTGTGTGTGTTTGTGTGTGTGTGTGCGTGTGTGTGTGTATGTATGTATGTATGTATGTATGTATGTATGTATGTATGTAGCTTGCATGTGTACGTGTGTGCTTCGTATGTGAAGGTGAGTAGTTGTGTGTGAAGGTCCATGGTTGTGGTCAAGAACCATCAACTCGTCAGCTCCATTCATTCTAACCTGGACAGACTTCTTGTCTAGACTCTTCTTTTCTCTCAGACAGGGACTCATGATAGAACTCTGACTGTGTTAGACTTCACTATGGTAGGCCATGCTGGCCTTGAATTCACAGAGATCAACCTTACTCTGCCTCTGAGTTCTGGGATTAACAGAAGAAGCCACCACTCCCAGCCCATTTTATTTATTCATTATTTGATTTGATTTGATATGTGTTTGTTTATTGGATGTGTGGATGAGTATGTGGAGGTCATAGGAGCATTTGGTGGGAGTAAATACTCTCCTCCAATATGTGGGTCCCAGAGATTGAACTCAAGTAATCAGACTTGGTGGCAATCACCTTTATCTGCTGATCCATATTGGCGGCCCCTTAGTTTGAATATCAAGATGTCTGTTTTTACACTAAGCACAGTCCTTCTCGTGGACTCATTTTCCTCCCCCATGTCCTCCTACTGGCCCTCCTGTCACAGAGAGTTTTCCTTTACTTTTCCGTCACATCTATATGATTTTATGTAAGTATATAAATGTCTAGGAACAAGAAACGAGAGAAAATATACAGTATTTGTCTTTCAGAGACTGGTTAATACACTTAAATGTTTTTCTTTCAAAACAGAGTTTCTCTGTGAATCTTTGTCTGTCCTGGAACTCACTCTGTAGACCAGGCTAGCCTCAAACTCATTGAGATCCTCTGGCCCCTGCCTCCCAAATGCTGGGATTAAAGGCGTGTGGCACCATGCCTGGATAATTTACTTAAAATTTAATAAGAAATTATTTTAAGTGTATGGTTATTTTCCTGCACATATGTCTGTGCACCGTGTGTGTGTGTGTGTGTGTGTGTGTGTGTGTGTGTGTGTGTGTCTGTGCAGCAAGCGAGGAAGCATCATTTCTCCATGGTTTCTGCCTCAGTTTCTGCTTCCAGGTTCTTGCCTTGGCATCTCTCAGTGATGCGCTGTAAAGGATGAGTGGAACTAAATCCTTTGCTCCCCAAGTTGCTTTTGGTCATACTGTTTAATCAGGGCAACATAAACTCTATCTAGGGTTGGATGATGGTGGTAACGCCTTTAATTCTAGTACTCAAGAGGCAGAGGCTGGCTGGGCTCTGAGTTCTAGGCCAGCCTGGTGTACAGAGCCAACTCTAGCACAGCCAGGGCTATACAGTGGTACCCCAAAAAATTAATAATAATAAAAATTAAAGAAACCCTATCTAAGACCATACTCCACAGGGTATAACTTATGATGCTCATGTACTCATGAGAGTGGAGCCATCCACTGAGGCTTGACCAACCTACCAGGACCACCACCCTGAGGAAAACTGACTCTCCTTCCTCTAGAGGCAAACTGCCTATGGTTAGCTCTTCAGGTAGCGGGTGGAACATCAGTGTTCCCTCCACTGCTATCTAGAATGTTGGCTGTCCTGGTCTCATTCAGGATTTGTGCAAGCAATCTTCGCCGCTGTGAGTTCATGAGTGTGCAACAGTCGTGTCCTGTCCAGAAGGCACTTCTGTCTCTCATCATCCTCGTGCCCTCCTCCTCTGTCATGTTCCCTGAGTTTGGGGGTTATTTTTTGTAACTTTATTTATTTATTTGTGTGTCGTGTGTGTGTGTGTGTGTGTGTGTGTGTGTGTGTGTGTGTATGTGTGTAGGGTTTTTACATCATTCATGTGTAACAGTGGATCATGTGTGTGCACACTCCTGTGTGTGAGTGTTTGTTCAGAGCCAGGAGTCACCTTAGATGTGGTTCCTCAGAGTCACTGACCTTGATTTGGAGACAGAGACTCTTAATCAGACATGCACTCACCACTTGGACCAGATCCTCTCTTCCCACATTGGCTTCCACAGTGTTGGGGTGACAGGTGTGAGCCATCCTGTCATGTTTTCACAGGGTTCTGGGATTGAACTCAGCTCCTGGTGTTTGTATCGCAAGTACTTGATCAGATGAGCAACTTCCCCAGGCCCTTGTTCACGTTTGAGATAGCATGTCCCTATGTTTCCCAGACTGGCTTGGAACTCAATATGTTGTCCAGGCTGGTTTGAATTTGATGGTGCTTGTCACATAGGAGATTGGGAAGGCATGGCCCTCATCACAGACAGCATTTGGAAAGGTCTGGTCTAGATCTTGATATTCAGTATGATGGACATGTTGGTAGCACCAGCATTTCCCTATAGCTGATTGGGGATGGTTTATTTCTAACCTGAGAAAAGAACATCCATGTGCTCAAGCAGTTCTGGTTCCCTATATGCAAACTTCAAGAACTACTGGTCTAGGCCAGCACAGTGACACCCAGGTGTGATGCTAGCACTGAGGAGATAGAGATAGATAGGAGGATCTGAAGGTGAAGGTTATCCTTGGCTACATAGAGAGTATGAAGGCAACTGGGACCTTGTGAGACTGTACTGGCTAGTTTTGTCAACTTGACATAAGAGAACGTCACCTGGGAAGAGGGAAGTTTAACAGAGAAAATGCCTTCATTGCATTGCCCTGTGAGGCTTTTTCTTGATGACTGATTGATGTGGGAGTGTTCTGCCCACGGTGGGTGGTACCATTCCCTACACAGGTGGTCTTGGGGTGTATATGAAAGCCAGCTGAGCATTTATGGAGAGCAAGCTAGTCAGCAGCATTTCTCCATGGCCTCTGCTTCAGTTCCTGCCTCCAGGTTCCTGCCTGGAGTTCCTGCCCTGACTACACTTCATGACAGACTGTAACGTGCAAGATGAACTAAACCTTTCCACTCCTAGTTGCTCTGAGTCATGGTGCTTTTCTACAACAGTAGAAACCCCAGCAGGACAGAAACCCTGTTTGAGGACCAGACCTAGTTCATCTCCCCAACAAAATATTGAGAGCATCTAGAAAACTTTTAAAGCAGAGTGCCCACTGGCTGCTTCCTTTGCCCTGTCCTGATGCTGACCTGTATCTTTTTTGTTAATTTCTCAGCTCCAAACCCAGTGAGAAACCTGAGGGTGGAAGCTCAAAACAGCAGCTCCATCAGCCTGACTTGGGACGTCCCTGAGACGAACTGCTCCTCCTCCTCCCAGAACCTCAACTACTCGGCCCAGTGCACTGCAGATGGTGGCCAGAATGAGACCTGGAACACAACAAACACCAGTGTCACTGTGGGTGGACTGTGTTCTGCCTCTTCATATGAGTGTTCTGTGTGGGTGGAAAGAGATGGAGTCAGCAGCTCCATGGTTACTCTCAATCAATCCACAGGTGAGAGCGGACACTCTTGTCTTCTTTCTCCTTAACCAGAAGTGGTAAAAAGTGGTTGAGACGTGACAAGAGAAATCTGCAGGCGTCATGCCCCAGAGGGAATAAAGTGGAAGCCAAGTATGGACGATTCCCTTTTTTATCAGCCACGTCAGAAATGAGCAAGACATGGGTCAAATGGGTGTTCAGGGGACGTTTCCAGTTGTCCAACACGACCTAAATAGTCTCCTTTTTCTGCCCTTTTCCATTTTCGTGTGTGTGTGTGTGTATGTATGTATGTAGCTTGCATGTGTATGTGTGTGCTAGGTATGTGAAGGTGAGTAATTGTGTGTGAAGTTCCATGTTGTGGTCAAGAACCATCAACTCGTCAGCTCCATTCATTCTAACCTGGACAGACTATCGAGGACTATGGGGGTCCAGCCCCTCGATAGTCCCCTCCCAGGGTCCGCGGAAGGCTCTATCAACCAGCTGAGGATCTATTCTTTAGGGTCGGTAAATCAGTCTACGCTCGCAGAGTTCTTTGGTCCATTCGCTTTAATTCCTCTGGCATAACATCCTTTATACACAGCTTTAGTTCTGTTCTCATGTCTAGCTCCTTTCTTGCCTGATTTCTCTCTATATTTTTCTACTGTCCCCTCTAGGTTCTATCTTAATTCTTTCATCTAGTTCTGTCCCCTCTAGGTTCTCATCTATCTAGTTCTTTCCCCTATAAGCTCCTCTCCCGTCTCCTTCTCTCTCATCTGGCTCTTCCTCATCTTGTTCTTCCCCATCTGGCTCTTCCTCATCTTCCATCTCGTTCCTCTAGTCCTCTCTTTTAGCTCTTCAATCTAGTTCTTCCCCATCTCAGTTCGTTCCTCTCAAGTTCTTACCCATCTCGTTCTTCCATTCTCTTCTCTCTTCTCTTTCCTCTCCTGCCCTGGGAGTTCTGGTATATATATATACTTACAAGCAGTATTTCCTTAGGAGTGCAAAGCCAGGCTTCCAGGGTCAAATGGAGGGGTGATAAGAATAGGCTTAATTGACACATCCACCAGGCCTTCTCAAACAGGTAACCTGGATGCTTAAGTCTGTTCTTAGAGAGTACAGAGGTATCTCTGATAAGGTACTTTCCTCCATCCGGTGATGGACCTGGCCGGATGCTACCAATAATGATAATTACAGGGAGACTTGAACTGGGAGTTCTGGCTGAGCATAGCTGTTAGCACAGAAGGTTATCTAAAAATTCCTAGAAGTGGTTAGGTAAGTAGTTAGAGGTCTATAAAGTTAGTAAGGCTGTAAGAAAGGAGGGCCTAAGCTAAATTGTGTAAAGCTATTACTTAGTGTCCACCTGGCCTAGGTGGTGTTCCCTTGTGGAATTTACCTTAAGTCAGGAGACTCGCCTGTGGGTTGTTATCATTGTTAGTCCACCTGGGACTAACAATGGGCGCCCACCTGGGTGGTGTTTCCTGTAGTCCTTGAAAGTGGCCAAGGGAGATATCTGATTCCAGAGAAAGCCTTTCCCTGAGGCTGTTCTCCAAATTACCTGGAATGTGTATGTCCAGAGAGTGCTCAGTCTACGCTGTTAGTCCTTCTTAGGGAAAAGTCAATTGGGAAAGCTATGAAGGCACACATGATTTTCATAACAGAATACAGCTGATATATAACAAGCCAAGTAACACCAAAACCTCCTTGGGATTTGGCTTCCTCTGGAGGAATTCCATGATCCCTCCAGGTAGTGACTTTGCCATAACCAGCTGAGTTCTTATGATATATTCCTGCGGCCCGCAAAAACAGACTTCTTGTCTAGACTCTTCTTTTCTCTCAGACAGGGACTCATGATAGAACTCGGACTGTGTTAGACTTCACTATGGTAGGCCATGCTGGCCTTGAATTCACAGAGATCAACCTTACTCTGCCTCTGAGTGCTGGGATTAACAGAAGAAGCCACCACTCCCAGCCCATTTTATTTATTCATTATTTGATTTGATTTGATATGTGTTTGTTTATTGTATGTGTGGATGAGTATGTGGAGGTCATAGGAGCATTTGGTGGGAGTAAATACTCTCCTCCAATATGTGGGTCCCAGAGATTGAACTCAAGTAATCAGACTTGGTGGCAATCACCTTTATCTGCTGATCCATATTGGCGGCCCCTTAGTTTGAATATCAAGATGTCTGTTTTTACACTAAGCGCAGTCCTTCTCATGGACTCATTTTCCTTCACCATGCCCACCTACTGGCCCTCCTGTCACAGAGAGTTTTCCTTTACTTTTCCGGCACAACTATATTATTTTATGTAAGTATATAATTGTCTAGGAACAAGAAACGAGAGAAAATATACAGTATTTGTCTTTCAGAGACTGGTTAATATACTTAAATGTTTTTCTTTCAAAACAGAGTTTCTCTGTGAATCTTTGTCTGTCCTGGAACTCACTCTGTAGACCAGGCTAGCCTCAAACTCATTGAGATCCTCTGGCCCCTGCCTCCCAAATGCTGGGATTAAAGGCATGTGGCACCATGCCTGGATAATTTACTTAAAATTTAATAAGAAATTATTTTAAGTGTATGGTTATTTTCCTGCACATATGTCTGTGCACCGTGTGTGTGTGTGTGTGTGTGTGTGTGTGTGTGTGTGTGTGTGTGTCTGTGCAGCAAGCGAGGAAGCATCATTTCTCCATGGTTTCTGCCTCAGTTTCTGCTTCCAGGTTCTTGCCTTGGCATCCCTCAGTGATGCGCTGTAAAGGATGAGTGGAACTAAATCCTTTGCTCCCCAAGTTGCTTTTGGTCATACTGTTTAATCAGGGCAACATAAACTCTATCTAGGGTTGGATGATGGTGGTAACGCCTTTAATCCGAGTACTCAAGAGGCAGAGGCTGGCTGGGCTCTGAGTTCTAGGCCAGCCTGGTCTACAGAGCCAACTCTAGCACAGCCAGGGCTATACAGTGGTACCCAAAAAAATTAATAATAATAAAAATTAAAGAAACCCTATCTAAGATCATACTCCACAGGGTATAACTTATGATGCTCATGTACTCATGAGAGTGGAGCCATCCGCTGAGGCTTGACCAACCTACCAGGACCACCACCCTGAGGAAAACTGACTCTCCTGCCTCTAGAGGCAAACTGCCTATGGTCAGCTCCTCAGGTAGCGGGTGGAACATCAGTGTTCCCTCCACTGCTATCTGGAATGTTGGCTGTCCTGGTCTCATTCAGGATTTGTGCAAGCAATCTCCGCCGCTGTGAGTTCATGAGTGTGCAACAGTCATGTCCTGTCCAGAAGGCACCTCTGTTCTCTCATCATCCTCGAGCCCTCCTCCTCTGTCATGTTCCCTGAGTTTGGGGGTTATTTTTTGTAACTTTATTTATTTATTTGTGTGTCGTGTGTGTGTGTGTGTGTGTGTGTGTGTGTGTGTGTGTGTATGTGTGTAGTGTTTTTACATCATTCATGTGTAACAGTGGATCATGTGTGTGCACACTCCTGTGTGTGAGTGTTTGTTCAGAGCCAGGAGTCAGCCTTAGATGTGGTTCCTCAGAGTCACTGACCTTGATTTGGAGACAGAGACTCTTACTCAGACATGCACTCACCACTTGGACCAGATCCTCTCTTCCCACATTGGCTTCCACAGTGTTGGGGTGACAGGTTTGAGACATCCTGTCATGTTTTCACAGGGTTCTGGGATTGAACTCAGCTCCTGGTGTTTGTATCGCAAGTACTTGATCAGATGAGCAACTTCTCCAGGCCCTTGTTCACGTTTGAGATAGCATGTCCCTATGTTTCCCAGACTGGCTTGGAACTCAATATGTTGTCCAGACTGGTTTGAATTTGATGGTGCTTGTCACATAGGAGATTGGGAAGGCATGGCCCTCATCACAGACAGCATTTGGAAAGGTCTGGTCTAGATCTTGATATTAGTATGATTGACATGTGGGTAGCACCAGCATTTCCCTACAGCTGATTGGGGATGCTTTATTTCTAACCTGAGAAAAGAACATCCATGTGCTCAAGCAGTTCTGGTTCCCTATATGCAAACTTCAAGAACTACTGGTCTAGGCCAGCACAGTGACACCCAGGTGTGATGCTAGCACTGAGGAGATAGAGATAGAGACTAGGATCTGAAGGTGAAGGTTATCCTTGGCTACATAGAGAGTAGAAGGCAACTGGGACCTTGTGAGACTGTACTGGCTAGTTTTGTCAACTTGACATAAGAGAACGTCACCTGGGAAGAGGGAAGTTTAATGGAGAAAATGCCTTCATTGCATTGCCCTGTGAGGCTTTTTCTTGATGACTGATTGATGTGGGAGTGTTCTGCCCACGGTGGGTGGTACCATTCCCTACACAGGTGGTCTTGGGGCGTATATGAAAGCCAGCTGAGCATTTATGGAGAGCAAGCTAGTCAGCAGCATTTCTCCATGGCCTCTGCTTCAGTTCCTGCCTCCAGGTTCCTGCCTGGAGTTCCTGCCCTTACTACACTTCATGACAGACTGTAACGTGCAAGATGAACTAAACCTTTCCACTCCTAGTTGCTCTGAGTCATGGTGCTTTTCTACAACAGTAGAAACCCCAGCAGGACAGAAACCCTGTTTGAGGACCAGACCTAGTTCATCTCCCCAACAAAATATTGAGAGCATCTAGAAAACTTTTAAAGCAGAGTGCCCACTGGCTGCCTCCTTTGCCCTGTCCTGATGCTGACCTGTATCTTTTTTGTTAATTTCTCAGCTCCAAACCCAGTGAGAAACCTGAGGGTGGAAGCTCAGGACAACAGCTCCATCAGCCTGACATGGGACGTCCCTGAGAACTCCTGCTCCTCCTCCTCCCAGGACCTCACCTACTGGGCCCAGTGCACTGAAGATGGTGGCCAGAATGAGACCCGGCACAGAACAGACACCCGAGTCACTGTGGATGGACTGTGTCCTGCCTCTTCATATGAGTGTTCTGTGTGGGTGGAAAGAGATGGCGTCAGCAGCTCCAAGGTGAATCTCAGTCACTCCACAGGTGAGAGCGGACACTCTTGTCTTCTTTCTCCTTAACCAGAAGTGGTAAAAAGTGGTTGAGACGTGACAAGAGAAATCTGCAGGCGTCATGCCCCAGAGGGAATAAAGTGGAAGCCAAGTATGGACGATTCCCTTTTTTATCAGCCACATCAGAAATGAGCAAGACATGTGTCAAATGGGTCTTCAGGGGACGTTTCCAGTTGTCCAACAGGACCTAAATAGTCTCCTTTTTCTGCCCTTTTCCATTTTCCTGTGTGTGTTTGTGTGTGTGTGTGTGCATGTGCGTGTGTATGTATGTGTGTATGTATGTATGTATGTAGCTTGCATGTGTACGTGTGTGCTTCGCATGTGAAGGTGAGTAGTTGTGTGTGAAGGTCCATGGTTGTGGTCAAGAACCATCAACTCGTCAGCTCCATTCATTCTAACCTGGACAGACTTCTTGTCTAGACTCTTCTTTTCTCTCAGACAGGGACTCATGATAGAACTCGGACTGTGTTAGACTTCACTATGGTAGACCATGCTGGCCTTGAATTCACAGAGATCAACCTTACTCTGCCTCTGAGTTCTGGGATTAACAGAAGAAGCCACCACTCCCAGCCCATTTTATTTATTCATTATTTGATTTGATTTGATATGTGTTTGTTTATTGTATGTGTGGATGAGTATGTGGAGGTCATAGGAGCATTTGGTGGGAGTAAATACTCTCCTCCAATATGTGGGTCCCAGAGATTGAACTCAAGTAATCAGACTTGGTGGCAATCACCTTTATCTGCTGATCCATATTGGCGGCCCCTTAGTTTGAATATCAAGATGTCTGTTTTTACACTAAGCGCAGCCCTTCTCGTGGACTCATTTTCCTTCACCATGCCCACCTACTGGCCCTCCTGTCACAGAGAGTTTTCCTTTACTTTTCCGTCATATCTATATGATTTTATGTAAGTATATAAATGTCTAGGAACAAGAAACGAGAGAAAATATACAGTATTTGTCTTTCAGAGACTGGTTAATATACTTAAATGTTTTTCTTTCAAAACAGAGTTTCTCTGTGAATCTTTGTCTGTCCTGGAACTCACTCTGTAGACCAGGCTAGCCTCAAACTCATTGAGATCCTCTGGCCCCTGCCTCCCAAATGCTGGGATTAAAGGCGTGTGGCACCATGCCTGGATAATTTACTTAAAATTTAATAAGAAATTATTTTAAGTGTATGGTTATTTTCCTGCACATATGTCTGTGCACCGTGTGTGTGTGTGTGTGTGTGTGTGTGTGTGTGTGTGTGTGTCTGTGCAGCAAGCGAGGAAGCATCATTTCTCCATGGTTTCTGCCTCAGTTTCTGCTTCCAGGTTCTTGCCTTGGCATCTCTCAGTGATGCGCTGTAAAGGATGAGTGGAACTAAATCCTTTGCTCCCCAAGTTGCTTTTGGTCATACTGTTTAATCAGGGCAACATAAACTCTATCTAGGGTTGGATGATGGTGGTAACGCCTTTAATCCGAGTACCCAAGAGGCAGAGGCTGGGTGGGCTCTGAGTTCTAGGCCAGCCTGGTCTACAGAGCCAACTCTAGCACAGCCAGGGCTATACAGTGGTACCCAAAAAAATTAATAATAATAAAAATTAAAGAAACCCTATCTAAGACAATACTCCACAGGGTATAACTTATGATGCTCATGTACTCATGAGAGTGGAGCCATCCACTGAGGCTTGACCAACCTACCAGGACCACCACCCTGAGGAAAACTGACTCTCCTGCCTCTAGAGGCAAACTGCCTATGGTTAGCTCCTCAGGTAGCGGGTGGAACATCAGTGTTCCCTCCACTGCTATCTGGAATGTTGGCTGTCCTGGTCTCATGCAGGATTTGTGCAAGCAATCTTCGCCGCTGTGAGTTCATGAGTGTGCAACAGTCCTGTCCTGTCCAGAAGGCACTTCTGTCTCTCATCATCCTCGTGCCCTCCTCCTCTGTCATGTTCCCTGAGTTTGGGGGTTGTTTTTTGTAACTTTATTTATTTATTTGTGTGTCGTGTGTGTGTGTGTGTGTGTGTGTGTGTGTGTGTGTATGTGTGTAGGGTTTTTACATCATTCATGTGTAACAGTGGATCATGTGTGTGCACACTCCTGTGTGTGAGTGTTTGTTCAGAGCCAGGAGTCACCTTAGATGTGGTTCCTCAGAGTCACTGACCTTGATTTGGAGACAGAGACTCTTACTCAGACATGCACTCACCACTTGGACCAGATCCTCTCTTCCCACATTGGCTTCCACAGTGTTGGGGTGACAGGTGTGAGCCATCCTGTCATGTTTTCACAGGGTTCTGGGATTGAACTCAGCTCCTGGTGTTTGTATCGCAAGTACTTGATCAGATGAGCAACTTCCCCAGGCCCTTGTTCACGTTTGAGATAGCATGTCCCTATGTTTCCCAGACTGGCTTGGAACTCAATATGTTGTCCAGACTGGTTTGAATTTGATGGTGCTTGTCACATAGGAGATTGGGAAGGCATGGCCCTCATCACAGACAGCATTTGGAAAGGTCTGGTCTAGATCTTGATATTCAGTATGATGGACATGTTGGTAGCACCAGCATTTCCCTATAGCTGATTGGGGATGCTTTATTTCTAACCTGAGAAAAGAACATCCATGTGCTCAAGCAGTTCTGGTTCCCTATATGCAAACTTCAAGAACTACTGGTCTAGGCCAGCACAGTGATACCCAGGTGTGATGCTAGCACTTAGGAGATAGAGATAGATACTAGGATCTGAAGGTGAAGGTTATCCTTGGCTACATAGAGAGTATGAAGGCACCTGGGACCTTGTGAGACTGTACTGGCTAGTTTTGTCAACTTGACATAAGAGAACGTCACCTGGGAAGAGGGAAGTTTAATGGAGAAAATGCCTTCATTGCATTGCCCTGTGAGGCTTTTTCTTGATGACTGATTGATGTGGGAGTGTTCTGCCCACGGTGGGTGGTACCATTCCCTACACAGGTGGTCTTGGGGTGTATATGAAAGCCAGCTGAGCATTTATGGAGAGCAAGCTAGTCAGCAGCATTTCTCCATGGCCTCTGCTTCAGTTCCTGCCTCCAGGTTCCTGCCTGGAGTTCCTGCCCTGACTACACTTCATGACAGACTGTAACGTGCAAGATGAACTAAACCTTTCCACTCCTAGTTGCTCTGAGTCATGGTGCTTTTCTACAACAGTAGAAACCCCAGCAGGACAGAAACCCTGTTTGAGGACCAGACCTAGTTCATCTCCCCAACAAAATATTGAGAGCATCTAGAAAACTTTTAAAGCAGAGTGCCCACTGGCTGCTTCCTTTGCCCTGTCCTGATGCTGACCTGTATCTTTTTTGTTAATTTCTCAGCTCCAAACCCAGTGAGAAACCTGAGGGTGGAAGCTCAAAACAGCAGCTCCATCAGCCTGACCTGGGACATCCCTGAGAACTCCTGCTCCTCCTCCTCCCAGGACCTCACCTACTCGGCCCAGTGCACTGACTATGGTGGCAGGAATGAGACCCGGAACACAACAGACACCCGAGTCACTGTGGATGAACTGTGTCCTGCCTCTTCATATGAGTGTTCTGTGTGGGTGGAAAGAGATGGAGTCAGCAGCTCCAAGATGACTGTCAGTCACTCCACAGGTGAGAGCGGACACTCTTGTCTTCATTCTCCCCAACCAGAAGTGGTAGAGAGTGGTTGAGACGTGACAAGAGAAGTCTGCAGGCGTCATGCCATAGAGGGAATAAAGTGGAAGTCAAGTGTGGACGATTCCCTTTTTTATCAGCCACGTCAGATATGAGGAAGACATGGGTCAAATGGGTGTTCAGGGGACGTTTCCAGTTGTCCAACAGGACCTAAATAGTCTCCTTTTTCTGCCCTTTTCCATTTTCATGTGTGTGTGTGTGTGTGTGTGTGTGTGTGTGTGTGTGTGTGATGTATGTAGCTTGCATGTGTATGTGTGTGTTTGGTATGTGAAGGTGAATAGGTGTGTGTTTAGGTTCACTCACTACTATATTATTTGTATGAATGTTTTGCTTGCATGTATATATATACGTAATGATGTGTGCCTGGCACCCATGCTGTTAGAAGTCCTAGAAAAGACAGTGTGGGTGTTGGGAACTGAACCTCTGTCCTCTGCAAGAGCAGCGACTGCTCTTAATCACTGAGCCATCCTGCCAGCCTCTATTTGTTTATTTCAACTTTTCTTTTTTTTTTTTTTTTTTTCGAGACAGGGTTTCTCTGTAGCTTTGGTGGCTGTCCTGGATCCTGCTCTGTAGACCAGGCTGGCCTCAAACTCACAGAGATCTGCCTGCCTCTGCCTCTGGAGTACTGGGATCAAAGGCGTGTGCCACCGCTGCCTGGCCAATTCCAATTTTTCTTTATTCTTTGGAATTTACTCTATGTATACAACGAAATAGTCATCTTGTACATCCCCGATATCATATGGTGCTGAGGTTGCCTGAGCAAGGACCTGCACAAGATCAAGTTAGCCAAAATGTTGACACTAAGGGGATAGATTATCTCTAGGCCCCACCCCTAACCTAAGAGCTATGGACAGGCTCTGACCTCAGCCTAATCAAAGCTTTAAGAGCACTGTGTTAACCAGGCATGGTGGGTGTACATCCGTGATGCTGGCACTTGGAAGTTGAGAAGGAGGGTCAGAACCTCAAGGTTATTTTCAACTTGTTCATGCAGTTGAAAGACCAGCCTGAGCTTCCCATAGCTCGAAAAACAAAACAAATCAAAGCTGGGCTCTGGTGGCGCACGCCTTTAATCCCAGCACTCGGGAGGCAGAGCCAGGAGGATCTCTGTTAGTTCAAGGCCAGCCTGGGCTACAGAGTGAGTTCCAGGAAGGGCGCAAAGCTATACAGAGAAACCCTGTCTCGAAAAACAAAAACAAAAACAAGCAAACAAAACAAACCAACCAACCAAACAAAAAACCCCAAGAAATGAGAAGAGAAATCTGAGAAGTGCTGGGCTAGAGTAAGACACCTCAACCTGGTTGAACAAGGGGTTGATGGAGAGCTGGCAATCTGAGGGCCTGAAATACCCGCTGACTGCCTCTCTTTGTTTGGGATCCCTGCTCAGCTTGAATTATTCTTAATTGTCTTTCAGCTCCTAACCCAGTAATAAACCTGTTTTGTGTGAGTCAAACTAATAATTCCATCACATGGAGCTGGGAGCCCCCCCAGGACCCAGACCTTCAGGGTTACACCTACAGTGTGCGGTGTACCGGAGAGCATGACAAAAACGAGACCCGAAGCATTACAAACACCAGCATCACATTTGAGGAACTGGAGGCTGGGACCTTGTACAACTTCTCTGTGTGGGCCCAAAAGAATGGAATCTCAAGCTCTCTGGAGACCCTGTCCAGCTCCACAGGTGAGAGACTAAGAGCTGGGCAAGAGGGCCCCTCCTTTGAGTCTGGGACCCCACTGTTTGTTTATTTGTGTGTGGCTGTGGGTAGGTTGGGTGTGCAGAGGTCAGAGGACACCTTGCAGGAGTCAGTTCTCTCCTTCCATCTTGCGAATCCTAGAGATCAAACCCTAGTTGACAGCCCTATGCATGCTCGTTTGTGGAGGCAGGGTCTTAGGTGGCCCAGTCTGGACTTCAGCTCCTGATCCTCCTGCCTCCATCTCCCAGGTGCAGGGATCACGCAGCTTCTAGCTTATTTATTGAAAGCTAATTTTTTTTCAAGACAGGATTTCTTTGTGTAGCCCTGACTGTCCTAGAAATCACTCTGTAGATCAGGCTGGCCCCAAACTCAGAGATCTGCCTGTCTCTGCCTCCTGAGATATATATATATATAAAGAGAGAGATACTCCAGGCCTGGCTTTTGAAACCTCAAAGTCCACCTGCATTGATACACCTCCTCCACTGAGGCCACACTCCTTCATCTTTCCCAAACAGTCTGCGAACTGATGCCTAAGCATTCAAATATCTGAACCTATGGGGGCCATTTTCATTCAAAGCACTACACTGATGTTACCATAGTTTGATGTTGCCAACGTCCTGTTCCTAGAGATTGCCATTCTTCAACCAGCAGGAATTTCAAAACTAGGGGTTCTGGGTGTTTTTGGGAGGGGAGGGGTGGGTTGGCTCTCTGGAGTCAGGAAGGCTCAGGTCCACTCCTCAGAAACCAACAGCATCACCAGCAGTTGCTTCTGTCGAAATAGACATGTGAAGGATGATGTCTTGTCGCAGCCTACACATGGCGGGTACCACTCATGAGGAGAGCCCAAATCACTCCAGAGACTCGGTTCACTGCTGATGGATGAATGCTTTAATCCTTAGTCTCCAAGGCTGAGAATACTAAAATTAGTAGCTTCCTCTAACCACTTGCTGTGCTGAAGAGTAAGAAAGGATCTTGTCCTTGGGTGGATGTGGGACAGGCAATTAGAAAAGGTCAGACTTCATGGGGCCAGAGAGGTAACTGGACCACAAATCCCATCATGCCATGGGGCCAGGACTTCCTATATTGAGATATGGAGGTTCCAAGGCCTCAAGGGAATTGTAGTTTGAGGTGACTTAAGTGATGAAGGAGACCCAGAGCTATACATATGGACAGAGAGAACTCAGATGATCCTGGTCCCCACCATGTTTCTAGGTTCTTTCTTTGGGCTCCGTCTTTTCTCACTGGAATCACTGAGGACCACAAACTCCCTATGTGGCTCAGGTTAGCCTTGAACTCATGGCAATCTCCTCCCTGAGCCTCCCACATACTAGGATTACAGGTGTTAATGAAGATGATTGGCTGGGAAGGGGGATCTCTGGGTCCACAACCCTTAGGGCTCTGCTCACTTTCAGCTCCCAATGAGGTGACAGATCTACAGAATAAAAGCCATACCAACAGCTCTGTGACCTTGATATGGAGTGCTCCAGAGGACCGCTATTCTCACAACTACACCTACTGGGTTCAGTGGGCCAGTGAAGAAGAAGAGCCCCAGGGAAAGAAAGATACCCCAGGATCTGGAGCCAATTTCAAGGACAGTACCAATGAGTCTCGTTATGAGGTCAAGAGTCTCAGGCCTGGCACTTTGTACAACTTCAGCGTGTGGGCAGAGAGGAGCCATGTGTCCAGCTCCATACAGCACCTCCAGGCACCCACAGGTGAGATGCTCCCACTCTCTTTGTACCTGGTGGAATGGGCTTAGGTCAGCTTCATGGCAAGAAGGGAACAGAAATGTTGGAGAGATGGCCCAATGGTTAAGAGCACTTGCTGTTCTTACAGAGTTCAATATCAGCACTTATGTGCAGTGGTTCACAAACACCTTTGACTTAGGTGGAGGAGACCCAATGACCTTTTCTGGCCTCAGTGGGCACCTCTCTCTATATATATATATTCCCTACACAGACTATGACACATACCCATAACAGAAATATTTCTAAAGGGAAAAAATGTGAGTGGACTACAAATTCCATAATGCCATGAGGTTGAGACTATACAGTGATACAGAGTACAAGGCATTGTGGGAGTTGTAGTCTGGGAGGACTTTAGTTTTTTGAGGATCAGAGAAGATGAGGTGTTTGAGTTTGGAGAGGAAGAGATGGGCTAGCTCTCATAGAGTTGGGCGTGCAAAACCAGCCACGTTTGGCGGGTGGCTCATCCTGATTCCTCTCGTTTTCTTTACTCAGCCCCAGATCCTGTCAACAGCATCTCCTGTGTCAGCACCTCTGGGGGCTACGGGGTCATCCTGACCTGGTCCTGCCCATCTGAGGGTTATGAGACCTTTGAGGTGGAGGTGGGCAGGCAATGGATCTCCCGGAATGGATCTTTCTGTAATAAAGGCGTGTCTGTGTCAGACCTTGGACCGGCTCAGTCCTACATGGCCACCATCACGACTGTCTCAAATGGACTGAGGGCCCCGTCCATCTCTGTGACCTGTTACACAGAAAGCGCAGGTGAGCAGGGTCCCAGGGACAAACCTTCACATCTTGCCATGAAGGGAAGACATGGGCTTTTGTTGTCGTTGTTATTGCTTTTTTTTGGTTTGGTCTGTCTTCCTTTTGTTTTCTTCTCGTTCTCTGTCTCTCTCTTTCTCTCTGAGTGTGTACCTATGTGTAGGTTCATGTGCACATGTGTGTATGCACGTGGCCAGAGGACAGTCTTGGGTGTTGTTCATGTATATCTACATTAAAATTTTTTATAACATTTACTTATTTATTTTTCTTTGTGTGTGTGGAGGTCAGAAAACAGATTGCAAGAGTCAATTATTTCCTCCTGCCATGTGGGTCACGGGGATCTAACTCAACTCTTTTGGCCTGGTGGCAAGTGCCTTCACCCCCGATCCATCTCACAGCTCCACATATGTTTTTTTCTTTGGGTCTTTCATTGACTTGGAACTGACCCAGCAGGGCCGTGCGGGTTGGGCAGCAAGCCTCAGGGATCCGCATGTCTCTGCCGCCCTGTAGACATGTGCTAGCACGCCCGGTGTGTTCTGAGATCTAACTCGAGGCTCATGCTTGTAATGCAAGCACTCTACTGACTGAAATGACTCCCTAGCCCTCCTGGTTTTCTTAAAACAGCATTCTTGGGATAAAATCCATTGGACATACAATTCACTCACTTGAAGTCATCAAATGATTTGATGTTAGTCGGTGTATTTCCAACACCGTTGCATCTTTAACTACTATTTATTTGAAAACAATTTTTCTTTAAGGAAAAAAACCCCTTATTTTTATCACTATGGATGCTTTCCTTTCACCTATGACTATGTACCACTTACATGCAGTACTGTCAGAGGCCAGAAGGGGGCATCAGATTCCCTGGAGCTGGTGTTACAAACAGTTGTGAGCTGCCGTGGGGCGCTGGGAGTCGAACCCAGATCCTCTAGAAGAGCAGCCAGTACTTTTAACCCGGACCCACCTCTCTCCAGCTGCATTGTATAATTTTTATCTCAGTAGATTTTTATCTCTAATCTTCTTTTAAAAGTTTTATTACATTTATTTATTTGTCTGTGGGGTTGGGGCACACACACAGGCCACTAGGCTTGTACGGAAGTCAAGGACAACTCTCTAGGGGCAGATGTTTCCCTAGACCATAAGGGTCCTGTCTCCAGACTTGGCAGCAAGCGCCTTTACCTCCTGAGCAATCACGCTGGCCCTACCATGATCTTATTGGATGTATGTTTCCCTCTAGGAACCTGGCCTCTAGGAATACTAGGCAACCATCCCAGAGGTACAGTGGAAGTGGATGCAGTGTTAGATGTATGCTTCTCGGCCTTGCCTTGCCCGGTTCCGTTGCTTAGGGGTCTATCTCTCTTTGCAAACCAGCATCCTGGAGAGGACAAGGTCCGGTCATATCTGAAGGACCAAGTTGGTGAGGGACACAAGTCCTCATAAAGGATGTGTGTTCCTCCTGGAGTCTGTTGACCATCAGCTCTATACAGCCAGGACTGCTGGGCAGCTGCAGGCTCCAGCTTCCAAAGCTGATGGAGATGGGTCTCCTCCAGGACTGGGTATCTAAGGACAGATCCTAGGAGAGCTGGGCTCATCAGAGCTTGGGAATAAGCAAGGTCTTGAGTCTACCCAGTGTCGTCAGAGCTCCATTGCCAAGCACCCGGGCAAGCAAATCTCTGAGAAAACCAAATCCCTATCCTAGGGAGAACAGATGCCATGAAGATGAGGGAGTGTTGTAGAATCACCTGGGAAGACTAGTCCATGGGCACAGCTTTGGGAGGGGGGTTGTCTTGATTACCAGGAAGTCCCGCCCACTATGGGTGGCACCAATCTCTGTGTAGGGAATTCTGGATCGCATAGGAATGCAAATAATAAGCTGAGCATTGGCAATAGTTGATTCAACATTTTCCATTCTGGACTGTGAATGTGATATGACTAGCTACTTCAAGGTCATGCCTCCTATACTTCCCCACAGGGATGCACTGTAAACCGCAATGGTGAACCAGATAAGTCCTTTGTCTTTTAAATTGTGTGGTGATATATTCTATATCAAATAAAGCTTGCCTGAGGATCAGAGGACAGAGCCAGCCACTTGATTCAACATAGAGAGCAGGCAGTGGTGGCACACACCTTTAATCCTAGCACTCAGGAGGCAGAGATCCATCTGGATAGGCAGAGATCCATCTGGATCTCTGTGAGTTGGATCTGTGTGAGTGCAAAGCCACCCTGGACTACATGAGATTGACTCAGTCTAGGAGAGAAACAGAGCCAGGCAGTGGTGGCACACACCTTTAATCCCAGCATGTGAGATCTCATGCCTTTGCTTGGGAAGCACACAGGCCTTTAATCCCAGCATGGAAGGAAGGCAGTGATGGCTGGGCGGAGAAAGGTATCTAAGGCACTAGGAGACAGGAACTGAAGGCGTTTCAGCCTGAGGAGTCCTAGAGGTGAGACGTGGCAGTGGCCTGTTCCTCTGTCTCTCTGGTCTTTCAGCATTTACCCCAATATCTGGTTCTGTTTTTTCTTTAATTAAAAACCTATTTAAGATTCAAGCTACAAGTTGCCTTTTGCTGTTGTTGTTCCAGACACCGTTTCTCTGTGTAGCCCTGGCTGTCCTGGAACTCTCTCTGTAGACCAGACTGGCCTAGAACTCTTGAACTCAGAATTGCCTGCCTCTGCCTCTCGAGTGCTGGGATTAAGACATGGGCCACCATGCCCAGCTGAGAGTACATACTGCTTTTGGAAAGAAACTGAGTTTGGTGCTCATTTCTCCACGGAACTCCACCTTCAGGGTATCTGATGTCCATTTCTGGCCTCTAAAGTACCTGTTCTCTCTCTCTCTCTCTCTCTCTCTCTCTCTCTCTCTCTCTCTCTCACACACACACACACACACACACACACACACACACACACACACACACACACTAATGTCATCATTGTCACCACCATCATCTCCATCATCATCATCATCATCATCTCCATCCTCCTCCTCCTCATCATCATTATCACCATCATCATCATCCTCATCCTCCTCTCTCCCTCCCCTTTTCACTGCAGGGGTCATTGTGGGAGCCATCATCGGCATCCTCCTACTTTTCATCCTGGTGGGCTTGCTGATTTTCTTCCTGAAGAGGAGGAGGTGAGACTCGGAACAGAACTGGTGGGCATTTGGCTAGTGGGAGCCCAGAAGGGAAGATGAGAATCCCTGGTCTTGAGCTCAGGCTGGAGATTTACATTCCGGTGTCTTTCTTCCAGAAGAAAGAAGAGCCAGCAGAAGGACGTGCCCAAGGATCTGGTGTTCAGGTGAACAGGGTGTGTGTGTGTGCATGTGTGTGTGTGTGTGTGTGTGTGTGTGTGTGTGTGTGTGTGTGTGACATTCCAGACTATCACTGTCAGGTAAGGGGAGGAGAGTCTGCTGCTCACTGGATAGGTCAGAGGGCAGAACCAAGCCTCAGAAGGGATTGTGACCCCTGTAATGGGCCACAGCTCATTCACGGAGACACAGCCTAGAGTCCATTCTCTTCTTTGTTTTCTTTAGATGTTTTATTATTCTTTGAGAATGTCATTCATATATGCAATGTGATTTGATCATCTTCAGCTTAATTTCAAATTTTATTTACTTTATGTGTATGAGTGTTTTGCATGCAGGTTTGTCTGTTTACTCCACTCAGCCTTGGTGCCTGAGGAGGCCAGAAGAGGGCATCAGATCCCATTAGGACAAGACTTACAGATGGCTGTGAGCAGCCATGTGTGTGTGTGTGTGGGGGGGGTGCTGGGGATTGAACCCAGGTCCTCTGGAAGACCAGCCAGTGCTCTTAACCACTGAGTCATCTCTTCAGCCCCCATCCTAACTGTTTTACATTTATTATTTGTGTCCACATACTACACAGTGCATGTGAGGAGGGAGGGCAGGGGACATCTTGTGGGAGTTGGTTCTCCCTTTCAACATGTGGGTCTCGGGGATCAAACTCAACTTGTGTTGTAGCACTAGGAAGGGCTAGAAAAGCAAGATAATATAGACCATGCTCTATGTGTGGAGACAAGTAAAGCAAGAAGAGAGCAGAGGGAGGTCAAGTTCCCAGGGAACTGTGTTAGGGAGCAAAGCCAGAGAGGTGGCAGGCGGGGCTCCGTCAGGTGGAGTCTTGCAGGAGAAAGCAAGCATGTCAGTCAGTGTACATCCTTGAGGGGAGTTTGGAGAGGGTTTTTATTGGGGAAAATTATAAAGGCCACTCCATGTAGTTAAAAGGAAGATTTATTTAGTGGATGACTTACAAATGAAAGAATGGATAGGTCGCGGGGGTCTGGGGAAGGCGTATAGCAATCCAGCGGTGTTCTCTGGAGCTCTGCACAATCAATCTCCACCATCCAGGGTCCAGGCGCAGAGAGCGCGCCCAGAGCGAGCGCTTGCCCATCCAGCTCTCAGGTTTCCAGCACCTCCCCTCGCCCCGCCTCATAGGCGTGACAGTTGCCAGAGTCTCAATGGGGGTTGGAGCTTCCAGATCCAAGCTGGAATGGCTACCCACTACATCTCCCCCTTTTTGTCTAAATAAGAAGGTTCTAAACTAATACAAGACTATATACAAAGGAATGGTTATCAAATATTGTCCAGAAATAATGAGGGATAATGACCTAGATAAGATGTAACTACAACCAATGCAAACAATATCAAGCAAGAAACACATTCTAAAATCCAGAGAAGTATAGAGCATAGGTAAACGGCATGTTATAAAGATCATTCAAAGGTGTCCTATCCTAAAGAACCTGAATCTAATACTTAATATGTTCTATCTAAGATATTATATATACTAAGTTGTAACTATAACTGCTAGTCTTCAATCCCATCAAAGACCTGAGAAGGAACATAATGGTACTTGAGAAATGGTAGACGGATGCAAGCAACTTCGGGAGTCTTGCAAGAGTAGACCAAGACAGCTGGCAGCCTGGACAGTCACCTAATGTTTCTCAGCATTGTTGGTGCATTCAAATTGGCTACAGGCCTAGAGTATCTGACAGACCATTTTCAGAAGCAGGATTTCTGAAAGACCATCTTACCCTGTCTTGGCAGAGTACAGTGGTCACTTTCCTTGTGTCCCGCTTGTCCAGAAAGGACAGCATTGCATTTGTACTGTCAGCCATCAAGGCAAGGGCAGTTCTTTGCCCCGTAGGCCATTTTGTGCCAAAAAGACAAACTTCCAAATGGAAATGTCTTAGAAGCCCAACATTCTCTCGGGATCAATTGGTGCAGCCAGGAGCAATTGTGCCTCACATCAACAGAATTCTAAGTTATTTAAATGCCATATTCTCTAGGTCTATGAAGTGTTTGAAGATTACCTGTCCATCTGACCTATGTATCTGTAAATCTGGATAACCTAACTAATGTAACTATAGAGATGACAGGCATAGGCAACTATAAATCTATAAATCTTATCTACCGAAATAACCTAAGGACTAAGGCTTCACGTAAATAAGGTAAACAGTCTATAAGCAAATGTATGGTGAAGAACGATGACTTCAAAATTGTGACAATACACAAGATATTTATAACAGAGGTAGGAATATATAGTGCGATATGCAATATGACAATAATCTTAAATATATCTCAATATACCAAATATCCTAACAGAAGTAGAACATATATAAAGTATGACAGATATAAATTTACATTTGTATCAATATAAAAATGTTTCAAATAAGAGTAGAAATATATGTACATTATAACAAATATAGTTCTGTATTTGTATCAATATACAAATTATCTTAAACAGGAGTATAAAAATAGTTTACATTTGTATCAACATATAAGAATCTGTAACAGTACAAATTACAGTGCAAATTGTCTAAGGTTGCTATTTTACCAAGTTTGTTTACTAGTATATACAATGATTTACCATCATATCTTATACCTATCCGTTCCATTTCTTCCGCCCCCCCTTTTTTTTTTTACAATACTGAGTTAATATTTTCTTCCACACCCAACCCTACAACCGTCATCCATAACCCTGAGAATTATGAAACCTAAGGGAGAAGGGGCGTCGTTTTCTTAGAATTGCTTCCTGCCGTTTAGGGGGTGATGTTATCTCTGTTGGGTACTGTGAGAAAGCTCAGATAGTTAAATCTCAGTTAGACTAACTGTAGGTTCTGCAGCAAGTTTTAGAGTAATGGGTAAGATTGTCTGAAATTCTGGCAAGAAGTGTAGTATGATGATGATTACCATGGCATCATTCTGGATTGGGTAGAGTTGTTGTTGTTGGAGCCCCATCTTCCTTCTGGTGACTTCTGAGATTGCTATTGGAAAAACTTATTTGTTATCAAAAATGGGAGGTTTGGATTTAAAGAGGACATAGCATGTAAGAAAGGATTCTGAGAAATCAAGAGTAAGCATGGAGAGAATTAGAATTTAGAAGACAATGGTCCCTTTTTATTGGTTTCCTTCTGTCTCACACCAGAGGGCTCTTCTGATATGGGACTGAAGAATCTCTTAAACTTTTCTTTTAGCAATATGCTTGGGTTTAGAGAAGGAGTGAGCCAATTCCATCTCCAAAGCCAGCTTGGCTATAATTGAATTGGAACCACAACTTTTCTAGATTGATAGAGAGAAAGATGTTAGACAGTGAGATTTTACCATGTGTAGATTGGTACCAATAGATTCTTCCTTTCTGCTGTAAACATTCAGATATCCAAGGCCTTATGAATTTTGGAAGATGGGTATTTCCATTATCCTGGAAAGACAAAAACAGAACCCTACCCCACCCTTTGATTGTTAAATTTTTCTTACAACTTGTAGAGATGTCATATTGGTGGATGATCTTTTACTTCTCTTCATCAAGGGGTTTTTCCTGTTCGAATCGGATTTTTATTAATTTTGTTGGTATCCATAGCTTTTCTTCTCCTGCAGAAACAAAGGCAAAACCCCTTCCCCAACGTAGAACATATCCAGGTTTCCATTCTGAGGTCAGCACATCCTTGAAATAAACTGGTTGGTTTAGCTCAGGAGTTTTGTCTATCGTCCAATGTCTCTCCGCAGCTGTTGTTCCTTTCTCATTAGCATTGAGAAAATTCAAGGTTAATAAAGCACTATGCAGTCTATTTCTAGGAGTCATTGTTACCTGTTGCTGTTTATTTAGCATATCCTTTAAAGTTCGATTGGATCTCTCTATGACTGCTTGGCCTGTGGGATTGTGTGGTATACCTGTAACATGCTTTATATTATAATAAGCAAAGAACTGTCTCGTTTTATTGGAGACATATGCTGGGGCATTGTCTGTCTTAATTTGTACAGGTATTCCCATGATGGCCATAACTTCTAATAGGTGTGTAATCACAGAATCAGCCTTTTCAGAACTCATAGGAGTTGCCCATTGAAATCCTGAATAGGTGTCAATGGTATGATGTACATACTTTAATCTTCCAAATTCTGCAAAATGAAACACATCCATCTGCCAAATTTCATTTCTTTGTATACCTTTTGGATTACTCCCTGCAGGTAATGGAGTTTGGTTATAGATGGAACAAGTAGGACATTTTTTCACAATATCCTTAGCCTGTTGCCAAGTGATGGAGAAATCCTTCTTCAAACCTTTGCTATTTACATGGTGTTTCTTATGACATTCTGAAGCTTCTAGCACATTACCTATTAGTAACTGATCAATCTCATCATTACCTTGTGCTAAAGGTCCTGGTAGACCTGTATGGGATCTGATATGTGTTATATATATAGGATGTTCCCTTTTTCTGATGATTTCCTGCAATTGTATGAATAATGAAGTTAATTCTATATTATCAGGAATAAATTCAGCAGTTTCAATATGTAAAACAACTCTCTCTGCATATTGAGAGTCAGTGACTATATTGAGGGGTTCTGTGAAGTCCATCAGTACCATAAGAATGGCATACAGTTCTGCCTTTTGTACAGAGCTATATGGACTTTGTACCACTTTACTTAAGTCTCCTGATTTATATCCTGCTTTCCCTGATTTATTTGCATCAGTGTAGAATGTGAGGACTCCAGAAATTGGCTTTTGTCGTACAATGTGAGGAAGGACCCATTCAGTCTTCTTTATGAATTCTACTCTCTTGCTTTTGGGATAGTGGTTGTTAATCTCTCCCAAAAAGTTACTGCAGGCTCTCTGCCAGTATTCATTATCTTTCCATAGTGATGAAATTTCCTCATTAGTTAATGGTACTACAATTTCTGCTGGGTCCATTCCTGTCAACTGGCGAAGTCTTAATTTACCCTTTTGAATCAAATCAGAGATCTTTTCTATATAAGTCTTTAATTTCTTATTTGGTTTACGTGGTAGGAATATCCATTCCAATATAATATCTTCCCTCTGCATCAAAATACCTGTTGGGGAATGTCTGGAAGGGAATATGACAAGAATGCATTTAAGTTCTGGATCCACACGATCCACATGTGCTTCTCGAATTGTCTTTTCTACTAGAGCCAATTCCTTCTCAGCTTCGGCTGATAATTCTCTTGGACTATTTAATTCTTTGTCCCCTTCTAGAGTATTAGCCAAATTTTTTAGTCCATCTTTGGGTATTCCCATGATACCCAGTAAGTTGGAAATGCTTCCTAATAACTTTTGAAAATCATTAAGAGTCTTCAATCTATCTCTTCTTAGTTGTACCTTTTGGGGTCTAATTTTTTGTAGCTCTATCTTATATCCTAAGTAATTAAAAGAATCTCCTCTTTGTATTTTTTCAGGAGCAATTTGCAGTCCCCAGCGAGGCAAAACTTTTTTTACTTCTTCAAACATGCTTTCTAATGTATCTAACTTTGGATCAGCTAATAGGATATCATCCATATAGTGATAAATTATGGATTGTGGAAACTTTACACGAATTATCTCTAATGGTTTCTGCACAAAGTATTGACACAAAGTAGGGCTGTTTAACATTCCCTGTGGGAGGACCTTCCATTGATATCTCTTGACTGGCTGAGAATTATTATAATTAGGTACTGTGAAGGCAAATTTTTCTCTATCATTTTCCTGTAAGGGTATGGTAAAGAAACAGTCTTTTAAGCCAATAACTATTATAGGCCATTCTTTTGGTAGCATAGAGGGCAAGGGGATCCCAGTCTGTAGGGAGCCCATTGGCTGAATTACTTTATTAATAGCTCTCAGATCTGTCAGCATTCTCCAATTACCAGATTTTTTTTTAAATAACAAATACAGGAGAATTCCAAGGGCTGGTAGATTCTTCAATGTGTTGAGCATTTAACTGCTCTTGAACCAGCTGTTCTAAAGCTTGTAGCTTCTCTTTTGTCAAAGGCCATTGTCCAACCCAGACAGGTTTATTAGTTAGCCATTTTAAAGGTAAGGCAGTTGGTACTTCTGAGAGTTCAACAACAGTCGTGCTCTGTTTGTGAACAGCCTGAATGGTTGGTGACTGATTTTTATAGCATGTTATGATATTATTCCTAGAAACATGCATTGGTCTGTATTCCTTTTCTGAAAGTGTAGGAATTTTAATCTGGGTATTCCACTGTTGTAACAGATCTCGGCCCCAAAGATTTACTGCTACATTTGCTACATATGGCTTTAGCCTTCCTCTCTGTCCTTCTGGCCCTATGCATTCAACCCATCTCGAACTCTGTTTTATCTGAGATAGGGTGCCAATCCCTAACAGTTGGACATCTACCTCTTGAAGAGGCCAATTCGGATGCCATGATTTTGGTGTAATTATAGTCACATCTGCACCTGTGTCTACCAGGCCCTCCAGAACCAGGCCATTAATTCGAATTCTAAGCTTTGGTCTTTGTTCATTTATGGAAGTCTGCCAAAATATTTGTTTTACAGTGTTCTTTGTAAACTGTGATCCATCTATCAAAGCTGTTTTATCATCCATTGCAGTATCGGTTTTTACATTAAGCATTGGTTTATTCAGTTGTCCTGGAGAGGAATTTCTTCCACAGTGGCTGGGAATGTTCGTACTACATTTGATTTGGGGGCCTGCAAGAGGCCCCCTGAGGCATTTCCCGCCAGTAAAGGGTTGCCTCGTATATCTATTTTTGATCTGCACTCATTGGTCCAATGTTGGCCTTTGCCACACCTTCTACATAATCCAGGAGGTGGTTGGGGTCTCCTGTTTAGGCTATTCCTAGAAGGAGTATTACTTCTAGGAGTACCCCACGTACAGTTTTTACTTATATGCCCTGGTGTACCACACTTAAAACATTTGGTAACACAGGGCCTTCTTTCACCTCTGGGATTTGTCTCTCCTATCCAAGCCTCATTACTGTAGTTAAGAGACTGAACACCATTAGTGTACTGAATCCATTCTTCCAAAGGAGCTGATCTGATCTTTAGTGGTGTAAGTATTCTTCTGCATTCTGCATTAGCATTGTCGAATGCCAAGGACTCAGTTAATACTTTTCTTAATTCTTTATCTGATATAGCTTTTGTTATAGCTGTGTTCAGCCTTTGTAAAAAATCAGTGAAAGATTCATGTGGTCCCTGAAATATCTTTGTGTATACCTCAGTTGGTTTTCCAGGTTCTGGAATTTTTTCCCAAGCATTTAGAGCTGCTGTACGGCATAGGGATATTGTATGCTCATCATAAGTGGCTTGTACATTCCTGTCAGCAAAACATCCCTCACCAAGTATTTGATCTTGGGAGATCACAAAACCTCTGAGTTTACCTTGTTGTTCTAAATTTTTTGCCTCTTCTCTCAACCAGCTCTTCCACTGTAGCTGCTGGCTATATTCTAGAACAGCTGAAATTAACTGATGCCAGTCATCTGGGATGATTCTATGTGAGGTAGACCATGAATTTAACATCTGTTTTACGTATGTTGAATGTATCCCATACGTAACTACTGCTTCCTTTATATTTTTAAAGTCCCTTGTTGAAATTGGTTGTAATGTATATGTCATATATGGCTCGGGGTGTGTGTCATCTGCTGGCTTCTCATGGACAATAACAGGATAATCCATTGTATGAGAGCCATTTGGAGATGTTACAACCTCTATGGTCTTGACCTTCTGCTTATTAGTTCCCTTGTCATGTTTACTGAGAGTTTCTTCTAGGGCTTGCAAACGAGCACCTAGGGTCTGTTCTAGGGAGTGAACCTCCTCTCTTGCAAGGGACTCCAGATTTCTCATGGAATCATAGACATTTTTATTTTCCTCAGAAGCACATGATTCCATGGACCTTATCTTATCAATTAATGATAATCTTTCTTCCTTATGCAATGTCTGAGTAGCCATAACTTCACTCTGGAGAGTTAGTGTTCTATCCATTAGATATTCATATTTATTATCAATAAAATCAATTTTGGGTACAAGCCTGTTTTGTAAATCCTGATTAGCAGATTCTAGAGAAAGAATCTTTTCCTGTAAGCCTTCATTACTATCTTTTAAAGCAGATTCCAGAAAGAGAATCTTTTTCTGTAAGCCTTCATTGCTATCTTTGAAAGCAGATTCTAGAAAGAGATTCTTTCTCTGTAAGTCTTCATTGCTATCTCTTAAAGCAGATTCCAGAAAGAGAATCTTTTTCTGTAAGCCTTCATTGCTATCTTTGAAAGCAGATTCCAGAAAGAGAATCTCTTTCTGTAAGTCTTCCTTGCCATCTCTTAAAGCAGATTCCAGAAAGAGAATCTTTCTCTGTAAGCCCTCACTGCTATCTTTGAAGGCAGATTCCAGAAAGAGATTCTTCTTCTGTAAGTCTTCATTGCCATCTCTTAAAGCAGATTCCAGAAAGAGAATCTTTTTCTGTAAGCCCTCACTGCTATCTTTGAAGGCAGATTCCAGAAAGAGACTCTTTTTCTGTAAGTCTTCATTGCTATCTTTTAAAGCAGATTCCAAAAAGAGAATCTCTTTCTGTAAGCCTTCATTGCTATCTTTGAAGGCAGATTCCAGGAAGAGAATCTTTTTCTGTAAGCCCTCATTGCTATCTTTGAAGGCAGATTCCAGAAAGAGATTCTTTTTCTGTAAGTCTTCATTGCTATCTTTTAAAGCAGATTCCAGAAAGAGAATCCTTTTCTGTAAGCCTTCATTGCTATCTTTGAAAGCAGATTCCAGAAAGAGATTCTTTTTCTGTAAGTCTTCATTGCTATCTTTTAAAGCAGATTCCAGAAAGAGATTCTTTTTCTGTAAGTCTTCATTGCTATCTTTTAAAGCCTGTATCAGTCCCAATAATGACTCATCTTTGTTCTTATTAAAGCAGTGTTTGAACACTGTGTGAATTATTACGATGAATGCCAAAATGGTACAGGCCAAATATGCCTGAGGAAGGTCATATATTTCCAGGAGAATGTCATTCATCATACAGGCAAAAAGGTTTTTAAATTCTTGTGAGGTAATGTTGTCAGCCATATTACAAGAATTACTCAAAATTTGTTAGTCAATTTTAAGATGTAAAATTATCAAGTACTTTTACTTGAAATAAAATGCTGGTTTGCTTATCTTACCTTTCTGTGGTATGGGGGGTGTAGTAGCGCTTTTCAACCAGCAGGCGGTGCTGGTACAGCTCCAAAGCAGGGCCTGCTGGCGACCTTGGCTGGCGGCAGCTGGAGGCAGATGGCGGGATGGCCGGGAGTCGGGAGCGGATACCTCACTCGCAGCGGTTTTTCACTGGTCTCGGGGCTAAGCTAGGGAGCTGAGACCGGACTAGCTGCTCCCCTTTTTGGGAATGGACTAGTTATATGGAACTTTGCAGGCGGGTTTAGGTACCCGCCAGCCGGGGAACAGGCTGAGGGCAGGAGCCGCCCAGACCTTTGGAATTTGACCCACGTGGGCGCCACATATTGGGGAAAATTATAAAGGCCACTCCACGTAGTTAAAAGGAAGATTTATTTAGTGGATGACTTACAAATGAAAGAATGGATAGGTCGCGGGGGTCTGGGGAAGGCGTATAGCAATCCAGCGGTGTTCTCTGGAGCTCTGCACAATCAATCTCCACCATCCAGGGTCCAGGCGCAGAGAGCGCGCCCAGAGCGAGCGCTTGCCCATCCAGCTCTCAGGTTTCCAGCACCTCCCCTCGCCCCGCCTCGTAGGCGTGACAGTTGCCAGAGTCTCAATGGGGGTTGGAGCTTCCAGATCCAAGCTGGAATGGCTACCCACTACAGGTGTTTCTGTTTTAAGATTTTATTTCATTTAAATTTTTTTTTTCAAGACAGCGTTTCTCTGTGTAAGCTTTGCGCCTGTCCTGGAACCCACTCTGTAGACCAGGCTGGCCTGGAACTCACACAGATCCTCCTGGCTCTGCCTGCCGAGTGCTGGGATTAAAGGCGTGTGCCACCACCGCCTGGCTTCATTTTAATTTTTTTACGTGTAAGAGTGCTTTGCCTGAATGTGTATATGTGCACTATATGTATGCAGTACCTGCAGAGGACAGAAGAGGGCACTGGATCCCCCAGAACTGGAGTCGCAGATGGTTGTGAGTCATTATGTGGGTGCTGGGAATCATTGCCAGGTCCTCCGGAAGAGCGGCCAGTGCTTGCAACCACTGAGCCTTTTGCCAGCCCCATTCTTCTCCCTTCTAAAGGCTGAATAACACTCCACTGTATGGTGAGACCACATGGTTTATCCATGTGCTCACTGATGGACGCTAATATTGCTTGTACCTTTGTACCACTGTGAGCCACACTGCTGTGAACGGTGGTGAGACAATGACCTTTGGGATTCTCCATTTTCTGGTGGATTTGCTCAGTAGTGGTATTGCTGGACCAAGATCATTGTAACTCACTATGTAGACCAGGCTAGCCTCGAACTCACAGAGATCTGCCTGCCTCTGTCTCCCAAATGCACGAGGCTTCATTTACTTTTTTATTTCCTGGAGTATATGCGATGCATGGATGTGAGAAGACAACCCAAGGGCATCGGTTCTCTTTCCAACACGTGGCTACCAAGGATGGAACTCAAGCAACCCGGCTTTGTCTTAGGACCCTCTACCTGCTGAGACAGCTTGCCAGCCTCAAGGTGCTTAAAGTCTCCATTTTCTTTACCCTTCTTCCCACCACAGCTTCCCCGGGGATATCCTAGCCAAAGACTTTGCTGACTACGTCCGGGAGAATGAGAAGGACAGCAACTATGGATTTGCCAAGGAGTATCAGGTGGGTGAGAAATGAGGCATTAGAGCTGGCGCCCACATACCCTGGCTTCCCACGCCCTTCTGGGTTGAGCTTAAACAATGAGCCATCTCTCCCGCCCTTAACTTTTTTGGATTTATTTGTTTTTGTTTTATGTGCATGGGTGTTGTGCCTACATGTATGTATGTATGGGTACCGTGTATAGGCAGTGCCTACAGAGGCCAGAAGAGGGTGCTGAATCCTCTGCAACTAAGTTACAGGTGATTGTGAGTGCTGGGAATTGAACCAGGGTCCTTTGGAAGATCAGCCAGTTCTCTTAACCATTGAGCCATCTCTCCAGTTTCCTCTTTTCTTCTTCTTATACCATTTGGGACTTTCTTAGGGATCAAACTTGGTCCTCAGGGTTGATTGCAAGCACCTTTACCTAATGAGTCATCTTGCTGGCCCATATACTCTATTTAAATTACATTCATCTCCGTATCTTCCTCTCTTGTCCTGTCTCCCTCTCTCACTCATGTTGATATCTTTCCTTTCCAAAGTCCTTCTCTTTCTACTCCCCAACCATGGTGTGCATGTGTGTGTGTGCATACATGCACACGAGTGGGCACGTGCGAACACGCACATGCCTGCACACCAATGACTTTAATTAGGGTTGTTTACAGATGGAAATGTCTCTTCCTTCTCTAGCAACCAGCTGCCTGCAGATCTTCTATAAACCCCACCTCCTTTTTGAGACAGGGTCTCATGTATTCCAGGCTGGCCTGGAACATGCTATATAGAGAGCCAGAGATGACCTTGAACTTATGATCCTCCTCCCTGACCTCTTAAGTGCTGGAATCACAGGTGTGCTCCACAGAACCTGGTTTATGCAGTGCTGGGGATCGAACCCAGGGCATTGTGCATGCTAGGCAAGCACTCTACCAAACGAGCCACTTCCCCAGCCCACCTCTTTTAGTCATACAGAAACTGTCAAGCGTGTTTCCTTCCAGCTCTCTGAAACCCTAAGACAAGGATGGATACCTGGTTAAGCACAGGACTCCCTGGCTCATTACCCAGGGCCTCTGTCTGAGGAAGCCCGTCTTCCCCTGACTCCTCACAAGCACCCCCAAGGTGGATGGTCACCCACCTCCAGTGTTTGTGAGTGCCGCAGAGTCCCAAGACTCAATGGACCAGCAGAAGAGGGCAGGTGGGGTGGGGTGGCCGCTGGAGGAAGACAAAGAAAATCCAACACATTGAACCTCTTCTGTCCTCTCCGCCTCTAGCAATTGGCTCTGGAGGGCCAAGGCCAGTCTCAGATGACAGCATCGGCTCTAGAGAACATATCCAAGAACCGCTACAGGAATGTGCTGCCCTGTGAGTCTCTGGGGTTCGTCACCCTCGTCCGCCTCCCCATGAAGTCTGCCAGAACCCCACTCCTGTGAACCCCATTCCTGTGCTTCCCCCCCTCTTTCTCTCTGGTGTGTGTGTGTGTGTGTGTGTGTGTGTGTGTGTTCATGCATGTGCATGAAGTTTGTGTGGATCTGTACATGGAGGCCAAAAGTTTTCTTCAGTTACTAACCACTTTATTTTTTTTTTTTTTGGTTTTTCGAGACAGGGTTTCTCTGTGTAGTTTTGCGCCTTTCCTGGAGCTCACTTGGTAGCCCAGGCTGGCCTCGAACTCACAGCGATCCACCTGGCTCTGCCTCCCGAGTGCTGGGATTAAAGGCGTGCGCCACCACCGCCCGGCACTAACCACTTTAAAATTTTTATTTAAAAAAAATTTAGTTGGGCGGTGGTGGCGCACACCTTTAGTCCTAGCACTCAGCAGGCAGAGCCAGGCAGATCTCTGTGAGTTCGAGGCCAGCCTGGTCTACAGAGTGAGTTCCAGGAAAGGCACAAAGCTACACAGAGAAACCCTGTCTCAAAAAATCAAAAAAAAAAAAATTCTGTGTGTGTGTGTTTGTGTGTGTGTGTGTGCATGCGCGCGCACGCGCGCGCGCGCATGTGTAAGTGTGTTTTGTATATGGGTGCACATGGAGTCCAGAAAGTCTGGATCTTCTGGAGCTGTCTACAGGAGGGTCTGCACCCCTCAACATGGGCGTTGGGAACTGAACTCAGGTCCTCTGCAAGAGCAGCCAATGCTCTTATCCATGGAACCACCTCTCCAGCACCATGGCTGATTTGTTTGTTTGTTTACATTTTCATTTGTTTATGGTGGTGGAGGTGTAACGTGCGTGCCACTGCCAGTTGTGGAGGTCAGAGAACAGCCTGCAGGAGGTGGTTCTCCCCTTCCACCACGTGGGTCCTGGCATCAAACTCAGTTCATCAGGTTTGGTGGCTAGTGCCTCTTCACCTGCTGACCTATCTTCCTGGGCCAATATTTTTTTTTTTTGAAACAGGGTCCCAGTAGCTCAGGCTGACCTCAAACCTACTATGTAGCCAAAGATGATCTTGAACCTCCCACCTCTGCCTCCCAAGTGCTCGGATTACAGGCACCTGGTTTTATACGGCACTGGGGGTCCAACCCAGAGCTGCTTGGATGCTAGGCGAGCACTCTGCCTAGCAGCTGAGCCACATAGCCAGGCCTACCTTGCTTTTGGAAACAGCGAGCTAAGGTGTCCTCCTGTGTGGGCCTCCCCAGGGCTTGGATTACAAGTCGCGCTCCCACGTGCGGGAGCTTTTTGACATAGGTTCTGTGTCTGGAACTGGGGTCACATCCGTGCCGCCAGCCCTTCACCAGCTCAGCTGCCTCCCCAGCCCCCCTCACCTCCCCCTTCTCATCGAGGATACTGCTGTGTTCTCCTAGATGACTCGTCTCGGGTGCCTCTGAATCCCCTGCATGAGGAACCGGGCTCCGACTACATCAACGCCAGCTTCATACCGGTAAGGTGGCCGCGGTGGCGGTGGGGGCACTCCGTGACCCTGGAGAGATGAAGAGCGGAAACGGGTGGTGGTCATCTGATGACCTCCCCGTGACATGCCCGCTTTCCTCAACTAGGGTCTCTGGAGCCCCAAGGAATTCATTGCAACCCAGGGTCCCCTGCCTCACACCGTGGGTGATTTCTGGCGTCTGGTGTGGGAACAGCAGAGCCACACCCTGGTCATGCTGACCAACTGCATGGAGTCTGGACGGGTGAGAAGAGATTTCTGTCCTGGTGCTAACCCCTGAGCACCAACCCCTGGACACTGGCTTGGTGCGGTCCCTTCTACACACGTCTGCATTTCTCCAGTATAACTCCAACCATCTTCAACATGGACCCATCCTATCCACCTTCATAATGTCCACAGATCCGTGCGTGTGCGTGTGCGTGTGCGTGTGTGGTGTACTGGTCCATGTTTTGCTGCTGTGGGTGAATGCCACAGACTGGATATTTTATAGAGAACAAAGGTTCATGTGTCTTATGCTTCTCGGGGGTGGGAAGTTCAAGAGCATGATGCTGGCATCTGGGGAGGGTCTTCTTCCTGCACCATGACAAGTTGGAGAGTACCACGTGGGGAGGCACAGCCAGCCAGAGTGCCAGCTCAGTTCTCTTCCTCATGGTACACAACCGTTAATATCATCTTGAGGGCCCTACCCTTAGATGACTTCATCTCATCCTAATATCTTCACCTAGACCCCATCTCTAGATACTATTCACCTATGAATTTGGGAATGAGGCTATCAGTTCTCAAGTTTTTTTTTGGGGGGGGCACATTCAAACTACATCAAGGTTCCACAGACCTTGGGGTTAAGGAGTCCTCTTGGCTGGTGTGAATCTATTAGATAGGGCACTTCTGGGTCCTACCTTGTTGCCACGGCAACAAGCATATCTTCACCTTGATTAGAAGAACCATATGAAGAGGCTGGTACTTGCTTAATATGCATGAGGCCCTAGGTTCAATCCCCAGCACTGTATAAACCCATGACGTGACACAAACCTTTAATCCCAGCATTCTGGAAGATGGAGGCAGGAGGACCAGAAGTCAAGGTCATCTTTAACTTCAAATCAAGCTCAAGATGGTCATCTCAGGGGGGGAAAAAAGCAATATGCAAAAGGTGTCTTGTTCTCAGGGTTGGGGAGATAGCTGAATGGATAAAGGATTTACCACATAAGCAAGGGGCCAGAGCTTGGATCCCCAGAACCTACATAAATGCCAGGTGAGCAGGGTGACTCGCTTGTAATTCTAGCCCTCGGGAGGCAGAGAAAGGGAGTCTCTGGACCAGGCTGGCCATCCAGACTAGTCATAGTGGGCAAGCTCCGTGTTCAGCGAGAGCCCCTGCCTCAGTGAGCACAATGTAGAGTAACTGAGGAAGACTTGAGACAATGGCCTCAGGCATCCACATCCATATGCACACGCAGGCATATTCACTCCCCACAGTAGTGTACACACACACACACACACACACACACACACACACACACGCACACGCACACGCACACGCACACCCTGCTCTCTTTTCTCACTGTCCCGGGCTCCCTGTACAGGTGAAGTGTGAGCATTACTGGCCTCTGGATGCTCGGCCCTGCATGCACGGGCAGCTGCAGGTGACAGTGGTTAATGAAGATGTGAAGGAGAACTGGACAGTGAGGGATCTTCAGCTCTTCCACGTGAGTCCCTCCAACCCCACCAAGAACTCCCCAAGAAGGCTCCTGGCAGTGTGTCTCCTAGAGGATTCCCCATGAGGCACAGAAACTTCTGGAGTCTCTACACTCCCCCCTCCTCAGCCTTCATCTCCTTTCAGGTGGGAGAAAAGCAGACGCTCTCTGTGCGCCAATTCCACTACCTGGCCTGGCCAGATCATGGAGTCCCTTACTCGCCAGAGCCCTTGCTGGCTTTCCAAAAGGTGCTTCGGCAGTGGGTGGACCAGACCATGGACGGAGGACCTCCCATTGTGCATTGCAGGTGAGCGACACCCTGGAAGTCTCCCCAGGGACTCAGAATCCATCACAGACATGCACACGCACACATAATTAAAAGTAAAATAAAATCTTTAGAAAGCAATTAGGGGCCATCATGGTGGAATACACCTGTAATCCCAGCACGTGGGGGAGGCAGTGGCAGGTGGATCTCTTAAGTTCTAGGCCAGCCTGGTCTACAGAGTGAACTCCAGGAGATAGCCAGGGCTACACAGAGAAGCTCTGTTTTGAAAAACCCAAATCAAAACCAAACCAACAAAACAACAACAACAAACCCCAAAGTCAATTAGTTTAGGGGTTCTTCCTATGAATTTCAGTGCCAGACCTGTTATTAGATGCACGGCCTGGGACACGTGACTTTCCCCTCCCTCAGCTTTCCTGTTACCACCTGTAAAATGGGTGTGCTGATACACCCTATGGTCAAAGGATGGAGAAAACACCAGTCACTGTCCTCATGGCCTCACAGTCCCCACTTAAACTGTGACTTGATGGGTGTCACACTTTCTGGGTGCTCCAAAACCTGTGGTGATACATTGTGTAAACTTGCCTGAGGATCAGAGGACGGAGCCAGCCACTAGATGAGACATAAAAGTCAGGCAGTGGTGGCACACACCCTTAATCCTAGCACTCGGGAGGCAGAGATTGATCTGGATCTCTGTGAGTTCAAGGCTACACTGGGCTACATGAGATTGATCCAGTATAGGAGAGAAACAGAGCCAGGCAGTGGTGGCACACAGCTTTAATCCCAGCACTTGAGATCTCATGCCTTCCTTTGCTTGGGAAGCACACAAGCCTTTAACCCCAGGAAGTAATATGGCAGGGTAGAGAAAGGTAGATAAGGCATGAGGAGACAGGAACTCTCTCTTCAGGATTTTGTAGAGGTGAGAACTAGTGGCTGGCTGTTCTTCTCTGATCTTTCAGCTTTCACCCTGATAGCTGTCTCTGGGTTTTTTATTAAAAGATCATCTGAGGGCTGGAGAGATGGCTCAGGGGTTAGGAGCACTGGCTGCTCTTCCAGAGGTCCTGAGTTCAATTCCCAGCAACCACATGGTGGCTCACAACCATCTGTAATGAGGTCTGGTGCCCTCTGCTGGCTTGCAAGGTCACATGCAGGCAGAACACTGTATACATAATAAACAAAGAAACAACAACAACAACAACAAGAAGACCATCTAAGATTTGAACCATATAGTCTCAGCTGCTAGGACTCCAGACTTCCCTCCCTCTGGAGGCCTAACCCCTGTCCTGTCCCTTGCTTAGTGCTGGCGTGGGCCGGACAGGTACTCTCATTGCGCTGGACGTCCTGCTCCGACAGCTGGAGTGTGAGGGGCTGGTGGGTCCCTTCAGCTTCGTGAAGAAGATGAGAGAAAGCCGGCCACTGATGGTGCAGACAGAGGTGCGGGGCTCTGAGGGGACAGGGGCATGGTGGGGGGGGGGGGATGAGGAACCCTTTGGGAAGCATTCTTCATCTCTCTGCATCCTCCCCAGGCCCAGTATGTATTTCTTCACCAGTGCATCTTGAGATACCTCCAGCAGTCAGCCCCGGACCTTATCCTGAAGGAGACAACATATGAGAATGTGTCCAGCTTCATCTACGAGAATGCAGCAGCCATCAGGGCCCATGAGTCTGAGGCCTCGGCTACTGGGTGCTGAGCCTACACACAGAAATAGTCAGACTAGATATGGACCCCTGCTGGAGCCCAGATACCCGGACCTCCAACAGAACTGAGGGTTGGAGTCTCAGCCTCCCCAGCCCAAGGACAGGATGGGACTGATGTACTTCAACTATGAGCCCTGTGGGAGCCAGGAGCCTGAGGACAGGGATGACAAGGGGGATTTCCTGTTCTTTGAGTGGAGGTGGCTGTGGCCTGGGTATAGACAGGGTCTCAAAGAAACAGGCTGGAACCTGGATTCGGAAGAAGGAATCAGGGTCTGGAATTCTGCTACCCAAGGAACAAAGGCAGGCAGGCACCTGCCCCCCTCACCCCGCTATTTCACCAGATCAGCCTCCTTGAATCGGAGGCTGAAGGGAGTCGCTTTGCCTGTGGTCTCCTGCAACCCATGCCTGCACACTCTTTCCGTCCATATAATTTATTAAACCATTCTCCCCAAAGGCAGGTCTTTGTCTCTGGAGAAAATAGTGGGCTGAGCAAACAGGTATGGAGGGAACTTGAAGAGTCCATTATATCCCATCACCCCTTAAAAAAAATAAATACAGGATTGGGGCTGGAAGGATAGCTCAGTTGGAAAAAGGCTTGCTTTACAGACACGAGGTCCTGAGTGTGAGCCCCAGAACCCATGTGGGAAAAGCTGGGGGGGGGGGCTTGCTTGCAGGGACAGAAGTGAGGAGGTAGAATGGACCGATCCCCGGGGCTGGGTGGCCAGCCAGCCTAGCCTAGTCGGTGTGTCCGGGCCAGTGAGACAGTCTCTCAAGACAAGATGGACATGGATCCTGATGTGGTTCAGTTGGAAAAGACCCTTCCTGGAAAGTCTGGTGACCTGAGTTCAATCCCCAGGAACCTACATGGTAGTGGGAGAGAGCCAAAGCCTTCAAACGGTCCTTTGACCTCCCCATGCCCACTCCTCCTCATAAATAAATAAATAAATAAATAAATAAATAAATGTAATATAAGTTTTTAAAAGTTGGAGGGCACCAGAGGGAAAACATGCAACGTTGTCTTCCGACCTTCACACACATGCGCACACACGTGAACGGCACATGGCTTTGCCTCTGTGAAGCTGTATGTGCTGCAAACACAGCACACACACACACACACACACACACACACACAAGTTCGGATGGGAGACTCTCTCAGAGGGCTGAGGGACCAGACCGCTGTGCCGGCGGCAGCCAGGGATGCAAGGGCTTGCCCCCGGGGATTGGTTAAGCCGAGGTGATAGCCATGAGAAGAAATGCTGGAAGCTGCCTCTTCCTTGCCGGAGAACTGGGTTAGCTGAGTACTTGGGTCTCCAGAGGGGTTTCTCATGGATCATAAAACCGAGTGTTCTGGAATCCAGTTATTTGCATCTCAAAAAGTCTGGTGTGTGTGTGTGTGTGTGTGTGTGTGTGTGTGTGTGTGTGTGTGTGTGTGTGTGTGTGTGTGTGTGTTGCGGGGGCTGGTGCTCAGTGTAGATGTCCGATGACTTAGCCAGACGTCAGAACCTTCTAGGGTACTAAGATCAACGTACGTGGGCGCCATGGTGGTTCTCGGGTGTGGCGGGCCGAGGGGCGGAGCGGGGCGTTCTCCTTTCTCCGGGGCAGAACACGCACGCACACATAGGCACACTTCCATACACGCGCGCGCTCGCGTTCACACACAGGGGCGCAGGCACCAGCCCGGCTGGACTCAGCCGCGCCCCCACCCCGCCGAGCTAGATCAGCACACGGGACAGCGCCATCCGCCCACGTGCTGGGGGCGGGGTCCCGGCAGCCCAGGTCTCGGCGCCTCCAGGAGGGTCCTGTCCAGCCACCTAGCAGGTAGGAGCTGTTGGGACCCTCTGTCCAAGCCGCATCCTCAGTCCCATTGGTAGAGGGACCGAGGTGTGTGGGAGGGGTAGGGGGAGTACCGGGCGGAGGGACGCTGGCAAGGATCCACTCTGAGCAGCAGGTTGAAGCCCTCACCGGGGAGATGGCTGTGTGCAGAGGAGAGGCAGGTGTGGAGACAAAGAGAGCAGGTTGGCAGGCAGAAAGCAGAGAGACCCAGAGTGACGGAGGCCGGACAACAGAGGGCAGCAGAGACGCGGACCGGAGAAGGATGTGGGGGGACAGAATGGGAAAGATGTCCATCTGGGGTTTGGAGAGAAAATACGGCCAGGATATGGGTCAGTATCCCAGACTAGAATCTGAAATACTGAAAAGGAGAGACAGATCTGCGGGGAAAACCAGAAGCGGATCAGGGGTGGGGCATGGAATGGGATCATAAATGGGCGAATGGAAACTGAGACCCAGGAGCGAGCAGAGCCTCTTCTAAAAGTAATAGGAGTTAATCGGAAATTAAAATGGGTGTAGAGATGTCAGGATTGTAAGTCAACAAATCATGTCAGCGTGGGTTAGAGCATCAGCGGAGCTTTACAGGTGAGACTGGTTGGAAGGGAAACATGGGATTAAAAAGGAACGGAATCGGCTGGAGGGGAAACCAGGCTAAGATTCAGGCTGCCATAGGGAATCAAGTCCGAGCTAGCCAGCCAACTTCCCGGGGCTTTGATGCGTGTTGTGTCCATCCTTCTGCAGTGCCTGCCTGGGTCCTGGCCACCATCGTGCTGGGCTCAGGTCTCCTGGTCTTCAGCAGCTGTTTCTGTCTCTACCGGAAGCGCTGTCGGAGACGGATGGGCAAGAAGAGTCAGGCCCAAGCCCAAGTCCATCTTCAGGAAGTGAAGGAGCTGGGCCGGAGTTACATAGATAAGGTGTGACGAGGCCGGCCTCTCGACCCTTTCCTTTGCACACCCCTGCTCCCACCAATGTTCCCAGCTATCCTCTGTCTCTGGTCCCACTTTGTCCACTGGATTCTGGGGATCAGAGCTAGTAACTGTCCACAAGAGCTCTGCTGTCTGAACTGGGTGTGAGGGTGCACACGTGTAATCCCAGCACTTTCGGAGGCTGAGACAGTAGGGTTGCTGTGAACATCAGCCAGAGCTATAGAGTGCCTGCAAGGCCAGCCTGGGCTACAAAGTGAGACCTTTGCCTCAAAAAAAAAAAAAAAATCAGGGCTCAGGAGCTGGCTCAGTGCCTAAGAGCACTTGCTACTCTTGCAGAAGACATGGGTTGGGTTCCCAGCACCCACATCATGGCTCACAACCATCTGTAACTACAGTTCTAGGAGACCCAACACCCTCTTCTGGCTTCTGTGGGCTCCAGGCACATACATGGTGCACAAACATACATGTAGGCAAAACACTCACACACATAAAGTAAATAAATCTATAAAACAGAATGAAACAAAAAACAGTAGGCGAAGTGGTTGGTAAGCAAGCCTGAGGACCTTTGTTCTGATCCCGTACCCATTCAAAAGTTGGGCATGGCCATGCATGCCTATAGCTCCAGCAGTGGGGGTGGGGAGGGGGTAGAGACAGGCATATTCCTGGAACTCCATGGCCAGCCAGTCTAGGAGAAATGGTAAACTCTAGGTTCAATGAGAGACCCCATCTCAAAAAATAAGGTGGAGAGAAATAGAGGAAGACACCCAAAGTTGACCTCTGACTTTCATACACATGCACAGGAATGGATGAGTATACCAACATACGCAGGCATACATCACACACACACACACACACACACACACACACACACATACACACACACACATACACACACGCATGTACACGCATATCTACAGCCACACTACCCGAGATATTCTGGAAAAGTCACTTACTCAGGATGTCATATGCACAGACATGGTGGTACCGACAGCCCAGAGGGTCAGAGGAAGTCTCCTGGTGGAGGTGACTTCTCTGGCAAGACCAAAGCAACAGAGTTAGCTGAGAGCCAAGACCAGAACATTCTAGTCGGAGAAAGAGCAGGTATTGAGGACTGGTTACTGGGTTTTGAGGTGAATCAACAGAGAGTTATTCACTGTGCTGGGGCTAGGGTGTGAATAAACCACGTTCCGGAGTGAGGTGTCTGGAAGGTTGAGCACACTCCATGGAATAAGGGCAAATGATCCCCATTGAAGTGTTTGCCCAAGAAGGAGACAGGAGCCTGGGACTATAGCTCAGTTGGTAGAGTGCTCTCCTGGCACACATGAAGCCCGGGGTTCAGTCTGCAGCACCACATAAACCAGGCATGATAGTGCACACCTGTAACTCCAGATCTTGGGAAGGGGAGGCAGGAGGATTCAGAAATTCAAGGTTATCCATGGTTACAAAGCAAGTTGGAGGCCACCTTGGGCTATATGACAGCATATTTGAGAGAGAGAGAGAAAGAGAGAGAGAGAGAGAGAGAGAGAGAGAGAGAGAGAGAACATGCCATTATGTGCATGAGTGAACGCGCGCGCGCGCGCGCGCACGCGCGCGCGCGCACACACACACACACACACACACACACACACACACACACACACACACGGACTTAGATGGATCCTTCAAAAATAAAAGACTGGGGGTATGGAGCTATGTCTCAGTGGTTAAGAGCACTTGTTCCTCTTCCAGAGTCTCTCCCCAGCTCATACCCACCTACAACTCCAACTCCAGGGTATCCAATGCCTCTGGCCCCCATGGGCACCCTGCACTCACATGCACATATCCACATGAAGATGCACACCTATACATAATTTAAGGTATAAAAAAATTAAGTGTTAAAAATTAAAAGGTGCTGGGCAGTGGTGGCGCATGCCTTTAATCTCAGCACTTGGGAGGCAGAGCCAGGCAGATCTCTGTGAGTTCGAGGCCAGCCTGGTCTACAGAGTGAGTTCCAGGACAGGCTTCAAAGCTACACAGAGAAACCCTGTCTCAGAAAAAAAAATTAAAAGGCTACAGTAGAATCTGAATATTAAGCCTCTGAGTGCCAAGTGGGATGCACCCAGGCAGTCTTGGGTTTCCAACCCTGGCGACCATTTTTCATCTGTGTGCCTTTGGGAACTACACCTGTGTTCTCTGAGCCTTAAGTTCATGGTAATTAACTCACATCTCTCCTCCTTTCTCAACAAGTAGCTGTTATTGTAATTATTACCTAAAGGATTCCTTTTGGGGTCCTGGAGCTCAGCCTCCATTCCGGTTCCTTCAGTCGGGGATTTCAAAGGCCATCTATGTCAGAATCACCTCCAACTTTGCTGCAATGTAAATTTTGGATGCAATGTCACACAGACCTAGTGAATCAGAACCCCTAATAAGGTGACCTCAGTATTTTGCCACTCATCTCTGATAGAGAGTAGACTTTGAGAACCTATGGCCTAGGTTAAAACAACAACAGCTTATATTCTAAAATGCTAAGTATATAGTAAATATACCATTTAGCCTCCACATTTTCCTGTGGCAAGATCAATGGTGGCAATTTGTACTGTTATCCCAATACATTCATTAGGACATGGAAGAATGAAACAGTCCCAGACTGTGTCCCACGATGTCTATTCCCATAGCAGACATCACTAATCAAATGCTGACAGATATGTTGTCTTTATGTTACCGGAGTTCCAGACATCATTAATCAAACATTGTTTAGACAAACAATCATTGATGGCTTGCAGGAGGGATCTGTGACCCTCTTGAGGTTTCTAGGACTGCAGGGTACCAGTTTCAGGGGAAGATTCCACCTTCTTGCCCCCAACTTTCTAGGTTCAGCCTGAAATAGAGGAGCTGGACCCCTCACCTTCCATGCCAGGACAGCAGGTTTCAGACAAGCACCAGCTAGGACGGTTGCAGTATTCACTGGATTATGACTTCCAGACTGGTCAGGTGGGTGTGAAGGAGGGAGAACGCTTGGGAAGTGTTGGGGAGGGGAGTGTCTCAGGGGCTCCGGGGCTCCCTTTGTCGTGGAGGCTGAAACATGAGTCCCTCCTCTGTGTCTGGGCACCTGCAGCTCCTGGTGGGCATCTTGCAAGCCGAAGGACTGGCAGCATTGGACCTGGGAGGTTCCTCGGACCCCTATGTGAGTGTCTACCTGCTGCCAGACAAGCGGAGGCGACATGAGACCAAGGTGCATCGGCAGACCCTGAATCCACACTTTGGGGAGACCTTTGCCTTCAAGGTGAGTTCCTGCTCCATCACCCCATGGTCCTCTGCCTGCCTCTAGTCCCTGGAGTGCCAAGGACTGACCCCTTCAGCTTGCCCTGGAAGGAGACACAGCTGAGTTTCAGCTGCCAGCTTGTGTGTGTATAGGTGGTGGGAAGCTGTTCCCTGGGACCCAGAATTATCCCTGGGAACACTGTCAATGCCTGGGAACAATGTCTGTTGCCTTGGTCCTCGGACACTCCTGTGTGTGTTCTGTTAACACCTGAGTTGTCTTCCGTGGATCCCCGTGCTTTATTGAGGTCCTGGAACCTCGTTACCCCATGTTATGGGGTGTTTGGACTCTGTGAGAAGATGTGTCACTGTGGTTGGTTTGATAAAGAGCTGAATGGCCAATAGCTAGGCAGGAAGAGGTTAGGTGGGATTTCTGGGGACAGAGAGGACTCTGGTAAAAAGAAAGGCAGAGTTGCCAGCCAGACACAGAGAGGAAACAGGAGGTGCAAGATGGAAGAGCGGTAATGCCACATGACAGAACATAGATTAATATAAATGGGTTAATTTAGGTTATAAGAGCTAGTTGAGACAAGCATAAATTAAAGGCTGAACTTTTATAATTCATAAGAAGTCGCTGTGTCGTTATTTGGGAGCGGCAGCCCTCCTCTGCTTCCACCGGAATATTCTGTCCCTCAAGCCCTCTTTCTCCCTGACTTCCTACCCTCCTCCCCTTGTGTTCCCTTCCACCAGGTCCCGTACGTGGAACTGGGGGGCAGAGTGCTGGTCATGGCCGTGTATGACTTCGATCGCTTCTCCCGCAACGATGCCATCGGGGAGGTGCGGGTGCCCATGAGCCCTCCCATTTCCTCTTCTGTGGTGGTTTGAATAGGTATGGCCCCCAGAGACTCCTGGGTTTGAATGCTTGGTCCATGGGGAGTGGCACTATTGGGAGGCGTGGCCTTGTTAGAAGAAGTGTGTCACTGTGGGTGCGGGGTTTGGTGGTGGTGGTGGTGTGGTGGTGTGTGGTGGTGGTGGTGTGGTGGTGGTGGTGGTGTGTGGTGGTGTGGTTGTGTGGTGGTGGTGGTGGTGGTGTGTGGTGGTGTGGTGGTGTGGTGGTGATGGTGATGGTGGTGGTGGTGGTGGTGGTGGTGTGGTGGTGTGTGGTGGTATGTGGGGGTGGTGG
>NC_134852.1:12490000-12565000 GCF_049852395.1 Peromyscus maniculatus bairdii | reverse complement strand
TGTGTGTGTGTGTGTGTGTGTGTGTTTAAGACAGTATCTGATTCTGTAACCCTGACTGGTTTGTAATTTACAGTAATCCTGCCTCAGTTTCCCCTCTCAAGTGCTGGGATTACAGGTGTGAGTCACCACACCTGGCTTTGGGCTGGCTGTGATGTGCCCCATCCACTAAGAGAGGACAGTCAGACGGACATTCGGACATTCGGCTCTACCTAATCTGCATGGTGCATTCACACACAGTGGAAAGTGACCTCTGCTTGCCTACGGGGTCTGAAGGCCACTGAGTAGGGAAGAAGCTTTTGTGGTACAAAATGGGGTGAGTGGAGCCCCGAGGGTTCCAGACAGGACCATAGAGAAGATGTGGAGGATGTCTGTGTGGGGATTTGAGAGGAAAGGAAGGGGGTGGGGTGGGGGACAGGGCAGGGCCGTGCCGGGCTCTCAAGCTCAGAGCTTCTACTTCCTCCTCCGCCCATTCCAGTGCTAGCCTCTGGCCTCACCAATGGGCTGGCAAAAGAAAAAATTCTTGAGTTTAAAGTCCAGCAGGTAAAGTTCCAGACCTAGGACTCCTGTGTTCCTTATGAAGCATCAAGACACATGGCCAGAGCTGGGGGGAACCTCGGGGTCTGGGGGACTTTGGTGCTACTGGTAAGTTCTCTCCTGCTCAGGCCTGAGCTGGGGTCCAAGGGAGGGAGGGGTAGAAAGTGGCTGGAATGTACACCCCCAGAGGTGTGGAGGAAGGTTCCTCAGCCAGGGCCTTGAGGGAGCAGGGGGTGGTCACTACCTGGAGAAGGAAGGATGCTCTGAGTTTGGAGGACTATAGACAATCTTACTACAGCGGAGTCTGGATGCTGTAGTGTCGGGTGTGAGAGTGAACATACATGGAGCCGCTCACACACACAGCCCAGCCCTCCTCCCCCAGACCCAGAAGCCCAGAGCCTGCCCTGCCTCCCACACCCTAACTCTCTTCCCACAAACCCACGGCGTCCAGCCTCTGCCCCCCCCCAACTCTACCCACAGTCTGTCTTCAGAGTCCACTTTTATTTTCCTCCTGTTGTCCTCCAGGGCCACCCTCCCTCCCCCAAGGCCTCTGGTTATATTTTTCAGAAAGTGAAAGTCCTCATGTTATCTCTTGCCTGTATCCGGGAACCAAGGTTGGTTCCCGACTCCCTGGAGTTCCACCTCTGCCATGGGTGACCGGTCTTCCTAGCCAACAGAGCGCCAGTGTCGGGACGACCTTTATCACACCCACATTCCTCTCCTTGGTCAAGGTTGGAGGAAAGGTTGGGGACAGAGATCAGGAGAGTCTCAACCAGCCAGGCCAGCCCCACCTCCCTGATCTCCCCTAGCTCAGCTAATTTCTTCTTACCTGGATTCCTCTAGGGTCTGTCCGGTTGCACCGTGGTCAGGGCGGCTGGTGAGTAAAACCCCACGTTTAATCATTGTCCTTGCCGGGAGAGGAGACCCCAGTTCCTCTGAGTCTGAGGGCCCATGGTGGGCTGAGGGCAAGGGAAGATTCTCAACTTGGATGTGGGGAGGTGGTACACAGCGGTGGGAGGGAGCCTGATGAATGATCCATGCTTTTCTAACTTGAAAGCCTCACTCATATGGTGTTATCCATTGAAGCAGGTGGCTAGGTCACTGAAGACAGTGACTTCCTCTCTCCCAGCAGCCCTGGACTACCATTTGCTTTCCTCGGTGGGGTCTCATGAGTACACCCTCCATATATGGATGTGTAGGGCATTCATCTTGGGTAGGCTTTATACCTACGACCACAGCTGTTGGGAGTTCATGTGTACTACAGCTATGTCGGACCCCAAGACAAGCGTTTCACACCCCTCCTCCCCATCTTCCCGTTCTTACATTCCTTTCACCCCCTTCCCATGATGTTCTCTGAGCCTTGGGGAGGACGACAGGTGTGTCTTAAACATCTCAACCATACATGAGTCCCTGGGTTAACCATGTCATTACAGAGAGCAGCGTCTTTGAACAAGGCTGAGGAGCCATGAAGGTCCCTGGTACAAGACCATGCACTAGTCCTTTCTTGGTGCCTGGAGCATGTATAAACCCTGGCTCATTCTTAACCAATTAATTTAATTTTCAAGACACGGTATCTCTGTGTAGCCCAGGCTGTCCTGGAACTCACTCTGTAGACCAGGCTAGCCTGGAACTAACTAATTGCCTCCCACGTGCAGGGATTGAAGGCATATGCCACCATACCCAGTCGATTTATTTATTTATTCGTGTGTGTGTGTGTGTGTGTGTGTGTGTGTGTGTGTGTGTGTGTGTGATGGTGGTGGTGGTGGTAGTGGTGCTCAGAGCATGTTGTCAGTGTCTTCCTGTGTGGCTCAGTACTTTTATTTATTATTTATCATTTACTTTATAATATATCTAAATTTATTTATTGCTATCACATATATGTGTTTGTGCGTGCGTGCTTAACTGCGAATATGACTCCATATCCTCAGCTTAGAGTTAACTAGGAAGCCCAGACTGTCTTTGAACCTAGGAAGTCCTCCTGTCTCAGTCTCCCAAGGGATGGCATTGTAGGCACAAACCACATAGGTTTCACAGATTAGGGAAATGTGGGGCAAATGATTGATTGTTCCTTCTGCCCTTATTTTCAGATCCAAGCCCAGTGAGAAACCTGAGGGTGGAGGCTCAGGACAACAGCTCCATCAGCCTGACATGGGACGTCCCTGAGGGCTCCTCCCCCTCCCAGAACCTCACCTACTGGGCCCAGTGCACTGAAGATGGTGGCCAGAGTGTGACCCGGAACACAGCAGACACCCGAGTCACTGTGGATGGACTGCGTCTTGCCTCTTCATATGAGTGTTCTGTGTGGTTGGAAAGAGATGGAGTCAGCAGCTCCAAGGTGAATCTCAGTCACTCCACAGGTGAGAGCGGACACTCTTGTCTTCATTCTCCTTAACCAGAAGTGGTAGAAAGTGGTTGAGACGTGACAAGAGAAATCTGCAGGCATCATGCCCCAGAGGGAATAAAGTGGAAGCCAAGTATGGATGATTCCCTTTTTTATCAGCCATGTCAGAAATGAGCAAGACATGGGTCAAATGGGTGTTCATGGGATGTTTCCAGTTGTCCAACAGGACCTAAATAGTCTCCTTTTTCTGCCCTTTTCATGTGTGTGTATGTGTGTGTGTGTGTGTGTGTGTGTCTGTGCAGCAAGCCAGGAAGCATCATTTCTCCATGGTTTCTGCCTCAGTTTCTGCTACCAGGTTCTTGCCTTGGCATCCCTCAGTGATGGGCTGTAAAGGATGAGTGGAACTAAATCCTTTGCTCCCCAAGTTGCTTTTGGTCATACTGTTTAATCACAGCAACACAAACTCTATCTAGAGTTGGGTGGTGGTGGCACATGCCTTGAGTCCTAGTACTCAAGATGCAGAGGCTGTTGGATCTCTGAGTTCTAGGCCAGCCTGGTATACAAAACCAATTCTAGGACAGCCTGGGCTACACAGTGGTACCCGAAAAAAATTAATAATGATAAAAATTAAAGAAACCCTATCTAAGACAATACTCCACAGGGTATAACTTATGATGCTCATGTACTCACGGGAGTGGAGCCATCCACTGAGCCTTGACCAACCCACCAGGACCACCACCCTGAGGAAAACTGACTCTCCTTCCTCTAGAGGCAAACTGCCTATGGTCAGCTCTTCAGGTAGCGGGTGGAACATCAGTGTTCTGTCCACTGCTATCTGGAATGTTGGCTGTCCTGGTCTCGTTCAGGATTTGTGCAAGCAATCTGTGCCGCTGTGAGTTCATGAGTGTGCAACGGTCCTGTCCTGTCCAGAAGGCACCTCTGCCTCTCATCATCCTCCTGCCCTCCTCCTCTGTCATGTTCCCTGAGTTTGGGGGATATTTTTTGTACCTTTAATTATTTATTTGTGTGTGTGTATGTTTTTTTTTTGTGTGTGTGTATGGTTATTACATCATTCATGTGTAAGAGTGGATCATGTGTGTGCACACTCCTGTGTGTGAGTGTTTGTTCAGAGCCAGGAGTCAGCCTTAGATGTGGTTCCTCGGAATCACCGACCTTGATTTTGAGACAGAGTCTCTTACTCAGACATGAACTCACCACTTAGACCAGATCCTCTCTTCCCACATTGGCTTCCACAGTGTTGGGGTGACAGGTGTGAGCTATTCTGTCATGTTTTCACCGGGTTCTGGGATAGGACTCAGGTCCTCATGATTGTATGGCAAGTACTTCATTAGATGAGCAACTTCCCCAGGCCCTTGTTCATGTTTGAGATAGCATGTCCTATGTTTCCAGAGTGGCTTGGAACTCAGTATGTTGTCCAGACTGGTTTGATTTGATGGGGCTTGTCACATAGTAGATTGGGAAGGCATGGCCCTCATCACAGACAGCATTTGGAAAGTGCTGGTCTAGATCTTGATATTAGTATGATTGACATGTGGGTAGCACCAGCATTTCCCTACGGCTGATTGGGGATGCTTTATTTCTCACCTACGGAAAGAGCATCCGTGTGCTCAAGCAGTTCTGGTTACCTATATGCAAACTTCAAGAACTACTGGTCTAGGCCAGCACAGTGATACCCAGGTGTGATGCTAGCACTGAGGAGATAGAGATAGATACTAGCATCTGAAGGTGAAGGTTATCCTTGGCTACATAGAGAGTATGAAGGCAATTGGGACCTTGTGAGACTGTACTGGCTAGTTTTGTCAACTTGACATAAGAGAACGTCACCTGGGAAGAGGGAAGTTTAACTGAGAAAATGCCTTCGTTGCATTGCCCTGTGAGGCTTTTTCTTGATGACTGATTGATGTGGGAGTGTTCTGCCCACGGTGGGTGGTACCATTCCCTACACAGGTGGTCTTGGGGTGTATATGAAAGCCAGCTGAGCATTTATGGAGAGCAAGCTAGTCAGCAGCATTTCTCCATGGCCTCTGCTTCAGTTCCTGCCTCCAGGTTCCTGCCTGGAGTTCCTGCCCTGACTACACTTCATAACAGACTGTAACGTGCAAGATGAACTAAACCTTTCCACTCCTAGTTGCTCTGAGTCATGGTGCTTTTCTACAACAGTAGAAACCCCAGCAGGACAGAAACCCTGTTTGAGGACCAGACCTAGTTCATCTCCCCAACAAAATATTGAGAGCATTTAGAAAACTTTTAAAGCAGAGTGCCCACTGGCTGCTTCCTTTGCCCTGTCCTGATGCTGACCTGTATCTTTTTTGTTAATTTCTCAGCTCCAAACCCAGTGAGAAACCTGAGGGTGGAAGCTCAAAACAGCAGCTCCATCAGCCTGACCTGGGACATCCCTGAGAACTCCTGCTCCTCCTCCTCCCAGAACCTCAACTACTCGGCCCAGTGCACTGCAGATGGTGGCCAGAGTGAGACCTGGAACACAACAGACACCAGTGTCACTGTGGGTGGACTGTGTTCTGCCTCTTCATATGAGTGTTCTGTGTGGGTGGAAAGAGATGGAGTCAGCAGCTCCATGGTTACTCTCAATCAATCCACAGGTGAGAGCGGACACTCTTGTCTTCTTTCTCCTTAACCAGAAGTGGTAAAAAGTGGTTGAGACGTGACAAGAGAAATCTGCAGGCGTCATGCCCCAGAGGGAATAAAGTGGACGCCAAGTATGGATGATTCCCTTTTTTATCAGCCACGTCAGAAATGAGCAAGACATGGGTCAAATGGGTGTTCAGGGGACGTTTCCAGTTGTCCAACACGACCTAAATAGTCTCCTTTTTCTGCACTTTTCCATTTTCGTGTGTGTGTGTGTGTGTGTGTGTGTGTGTATGTATGTATGTATGTTTGTAGCTTGCATGTGTATGTGTGTGCTTAGTATGTGAAGGTGAGTAATTGTGTGTGAAGTTCCATGTTGTGGTCAAGAACCATCAACTCGTCAGCTCCATTCATTCTAACCTGGACAGACTATCGAGGACTATGGGGGTCCAGCCCCTGGATAGTCCCCTCCCAGGGTCCGCAGAAGGCTCTATCAATCAGCTGAGGATCTATTCTTTAGGGTCGGTAAATCAGTCTACGCACGCAGAGTTCTTTGGTCCATTGGCTTTAATTCCTCTGGCATAACATCCTTTATACACAGCTTTAGTTCTGTTCTCATGTCTAGCTCCTTTCTTGCCTGATTTCTCTCTATATTTTTCTACTGTCCCCTCTAGGTTCTATCTTAATTCTTTCATCTAGTTCTGTCCCCTCTAGGTTCTCATCTATCTAGTTCTTTCCCCTATCAGCTCCTCTCCCGTCTCCTTCTCTCTCATCTGGCTCTTCCTCATCTTGTTCTTCCCCATCTGGCTCTTCCTCATCTTCCATCTCGTTCCTCTAGTCCTCTCTTTTAGCTCTTCAATCTAGTTCTTCCCCATCTCAGTTCGTTCCTCTCAAGTTCTTACCCATCTAGTTCTTCCATTCTCTTCTCTCTTCTCTGTCCTCCCCTGCCCTGGGAGTTCTGGTATATATACACTTACAAGCAGTATTTCCTTAGCAGTGCAAAGCCAGGCTTCCAGGGTCAAATGGAGGGGTGATAAGAATAGGCTTAATTGACACATCCGCCAGGCCTTCTCAAACAGGTAACCTGGATGCTTAAGTCTGTTCTTAGAGAGTACAGAGGTATCTCTGATAAGGTACTTTCCTCCATCCGGTGATGGACCTGGCCGGATGCTACCAATAATGATAATTACAGGGAGACTTGAACTGGGAGTTCTGGCTGAGCATAGCTGTTAGCACAGAAGGTTATCTAAATATTCCTAGAAGTGGTTAGGTAAGTAGTTAGAGGGCTATAAAGTTAGTAAGGCTGTAAGAAAGGAGGGGTCTGAGCTAAATTGTGTAAAGCTATTACTTAATGTCTACCTGACCTAGGCGGTGTCCCCTTGTGGAATTTACCTTAAGTCAGGAGACTCGCCTGTGGGTTGTTATCATTGTTAGTCCACCTGGGACTAACAATGGGCGCCCACCTGGGTGGTGTTTCCTGTAGTCCTTGAAAGTGGCCAAGGGAGATATCTGATTCCAGAGAAAGCCTTTCCCTGAGGCTGTTCTCCAAATTACCTGGAATGTGTATGTCCAGAGAGTGCTCAGTCTACACTGTTAGTCCATCTTAGGGAAAGTCAATTGGGAAAGCTATGAAGGCACACATGATTTTCATAACAGAATACAGCTGATATATAACAAGCCAAGTAACACCAAAACCTCCTTGGGATTTGGCTTCCTCTGGAGGAATTCCATGATCCCTCCAGGTAGTGACTTTGCCATAACCAGCTGAGTTCTTATGATATATTCCTGCGGCCCGCAAAAACAGACTTCTTGTCTAGACTCTTCTTTTCTCTCAGACAGGGACTCCTGATAGAACTCTGACTGTGTTAGACTTCACTATGGTAGGCCATGCTGGCCTTGAATTCACAGAGATCAACCTTACTCTGCCTCTGAGTTCTGGGATTAACAGAAGAAGCCACCACTCCCAGCCCATTTTATTTATTCATTATTTGATTTGATTTGATATGTGTTTGTTTATTGTATGTGTGGATGAGTATGTGGAGGTCATAGGAGCATTTGGTGGGAGTAAATACTCTCCTCCAATATGTGGGTCCCAGAGATTGAACTCAAGTAATCAGACTTGGTGGCAATCACCTTTATCTGCTGATCCATATTGGCGGCCCCTTAGTTTGAATATCAAGATGTCTGTTTTTACACTAAGCGCAGTCCTTCTCGTGGACTCATTTTCCTTCACCATGCCCACCTACTGGCCCTCCTGTCACAGAGAGTTTTCCTTTACTTTTCCGTCACATCTATATGATTTTATGTAAGTATATAAATGTCTAGGAACATGAAATGAGAGAATATATACAGTATTTGTCTTTCAGAGACTGGTTAATATACTTAAATGTTTTTCTTTCAAAACAGAGTTTCTCTGTGAATCTTTGTCTGTCCTGGAACTCACTCTGTAGACCAGGCTAGCCTCAAACTCATTGAGATCCTCTGGCCCCTGCCTCCCAAATGCTGGGATTAAAGGCGTGTGGCACCATGCCTGGATAATTTACTTAAAATTTAATAAGAAATTATTTTAAGTGTATGGTTATTTTCCTGCACATATGTCTGTGCACCGTGTGTGTGTGTGTGTGTGTGTGTGTGTGTGTGTGTGTGTGTGTGTGTTTGTGTCTGTGCAGCAAGCCAGGAAGCATCATTTCTCCATGGTTTCTGCCTCAGTTTCTGCTTCCAGGTTCTTGCCTTGGCATCTCTCAGTGATGCGCTGTAAAGGATGAGTGGAACTAAATCCTTTGCTCCCCAAGTTGTTTTTGGTCATACTGTTTAATCAGGGCAACATAAACTCTATCTAGGGTTGGATGATGGTGGTAACGCCTTTGTTCCGAGTACTCAAGAGGCAGAGGCTGGCTGGGCTCTGAGTTCTAGGCCAGCCTGGTGTACAGAGCCAACTCTAGCACAGCCAGGGCTATACAGTGGTACCCCAAAAAATTAATAATAATAAAAATTAAAGAAACCCTATCTAAGATCATACTCCACAGGGTATAACTTATGATGCTCATGTACTCATGAGAGTGGAGCCATCCACTGAGGCTTGACCAACCTACCAGGACCACCACCCTGAGGAAAACTGACTCTCCTTCCTCTAGAGGCAAACTGCCTATGGTTAGCTCTTCAGGTAGCGGGTGGAACATCAGTGTTCCCTCCACTGCTATCTGGACTGTTGGCTGTCCTGGTCTCATTCAGGATTTGTGCAAGCAATCTCCGCCGCTGTCAGTTCATGAGTGTGCAACAGTCATGTCCTGTCCAGAAGGCACCTCTGTTCTCTCATCATCCTCGAGCCCTCCTCCTCTGTCATGTTCCCTGAGTTTGGGGGTTATTTTTTGTAACTTTATTTATTTATTTGTGTGTCGTGTGTGTGTGTGTGTGTGTGTGTGTGTGTGTGTGTGTGTGTAGGGTTTTTACATCATTCATGTGTAACAGTGGATCATGTGTGTGCACACTCCTGTGTGTGAGTGTTTGTTCAGAGCCAGGAGCCAGCCTTAGATGTGGTTCCTCAGAGTCACTGACCTTGATTTGGAGACAGAGACTCTTACTCAGACATGCACTCACCACTTGGACCAGATCCTCTCTTCCCACATTGGCTTCCACAGTGTTGGGGTGACAGGTTTGAGATATCCTGTCATGTTTTCACAGGGTTCTGGGATTGAACTCAGCTCCTGGTGTTTGTATCGCAAGTACTTGATCAGATGAGCAACTTCCCCAGGCCCTTGTTCACGTTTGAGATAGCATGTCCCTATGTTTCCCAGACTGGCTTGGAACTCAATATGTTGTCCAGGCTGGTTTGAATTTGATGGTGCTTGTCACATAGGAGATTGGGAAGGCATGGCCCTCATCACAGACAGCACTTGGAAAGGTGGTCTAGATCTTGATATTCAGTATGATGGACATGTTGGTAGCACCAGCATTTCCCTATAGCTGATTGGGGATGCTTTATTTCTAACCTGAGATAGAACATCCATGTGCTCAAGAAGTTCTGGTTCCCTATATGCAAACTTCAAGAACTACTGGTCTAGGCCAGCACAGTGATACCCAGGTGTGATGCTAGCACTGAGGAGATAGAGATAGATACTAGGATCTGAAGGTGAAGGTTATCCTTGGCTACATAGAGAGTATGAAGGCAACTGGGACCTTGTGAGACTGTACTGGCTAGTTTTGTCAACTTGACATAAGAGAACGTCACCTGGGAAGAGGGAAGTTTAACGGAGAAAATGCCTTCGTTGCATTGCCCTGTGAGGCTTTTTCTTGATGACTGATTGATGTGGGAGTGTTCTGCCCACGGTGGGTGGTACCATTCCCTACACAGGTGGTCTTGGGGTGTATATGAAAGCAAGCTGAGCATTTATGGAGAGCAAGCTAGTCAGCAGCATTTCTCCATGGCCTCTGCTTCAGTTCCTGCCTCCAGGTTCCTGCCTGGAGTTCCTGCCCTGACTACACTTCATAACAGACTGTAACGTGCAAGATGAACTAAACCTTTCCACTCCTAGTTGCTCTGAGTCATGGTGCTTTTCTACAACAGTAGAAACCCCAGCAGGACAGAAACCCTGTTTGAGGACCAGACCTAGTTCATCTCCCCAACAAAATATTGAGAGCATCTAGAAAACTTTTAAAGCAGAGTGCCCACTGGCTGCTTCCTTTGCCCTGTCCTGATGCTGACCGGTATCTTTTTTGTTAATTTCTCAGCTCCAAACCCAGTGAGAAACCTGAGGGTGGAAGCTCAAAACAGCAGCTCCATCAGCCTGACCTGGGACGTCCCTGAGAACTCCTGCTCCTCCTCCTCCCAGAACCTCAACTACTCGGCCCAGTGCACTGCAGATGGTGGCCAGAGTGAGACCTGGAACACAACAGACACCAGTGTCACTGTGGGTGGACTGTGTTCTGCCTCTTCATATGAGTGTTCTGTGTGGGTGGAAAGAGATGGAGTCAGCAGCTCCATGGTTACTCTCAATCAATCCACAGGTGAGAGCGGACACTCTTGTCTTCTTTCTCCTTAACCAGAAGTGGTAAAAAGTGGTTGAGACGTGACAAGAGAAATCTGCAGGCGTCATGCCCTAGAGGGAATAAAGTGGAAGCCAAGTATGGACGATTCCCTTTTTTATCAGCCACATCAGAAATGAGCAGGACATGGGTCAAATGGTCTTCAGGGGACGTTTCCAGTTGTCCAACACGACCTAAATAGTCTCCTTTTTCTGCACTTTTCCATTTTCCTGTGTGTGTGTGTGTGTGTGTGTGCGTGTGCGTGTGCGTGTGCGTGTGTATGTATGTATGTATGTATGTATGTATGTATGTAGCTTGCATGTGTACGAGTGTGCTTCGTAGGTGAAGGTCAGTAGTTGTGTGTGAAGGTCCATGGTTGTGGTCAAGAACCATCAACTCGTCAGCTCCATTCATTCTAACCTGGACAGACTTCTTGTCTAGACTCTTCTTTTCTCTCAGACAGGGACTCCTGATAGAACTCGGACTGTGTTAGACTTCACTATGGTAGACCATGCTGGCCTTGAATTCACAGAGATCAACCTTACTCTGCCTCTGAGTGCTGAGATTTAACAGAAGATGCCACCACTCCCAGCCCATTTTATTTATTCATTATTTGATTTGATTTGATATGTGTTTGTTTATTGTATGTGTGCATGAGTATGTGGAGGTCATAGGAGCATTTGGTGGGAGTAAATACTCTCCTCCAATATGTGGGTCCCAGAGATTGAACTCAAGTAATCAGACTTGGTGGCAATCACCTTTATCTGCTGATCCATATGGGCGGCCCCTTATTTTGAATATCAAGATGTCTGTTTTTACACTAAGCGCAGCCCTTCTCGTGGACTCATTTTCCTCCCCCATGCCCACCTACTGACCCTCCTGTCACAGAGAGTTTTCCTTTACTTTTCCGTTACATCTATAGTCTCCTTTTTCTGCCCTTTTCCATTTTCCTGTGTGTGTGTGTGTGTGTGTGTGTGTGTGTTTGTGTGTGTGTTATGTATGTAGCTTGCATGTGTATGTGTGTGTTTGGTATGTGAAGGTGAATAGGTGTGTGTTTAGGTTCACTCACTACTATGTTATTTGTATGAGTGTTTTGCTTGCATGTATATATATACGTAATGATGTGTGCCTGGCACCCATGCTGTTAGAAGTCCTAGAAAAGACAGTGTGGGTGTTGGGAACTGAACCTCTGTCCTCTGCAAGAGCAGCGACTGCTCTTAATCACTGAGCCATCCTGCCAGCCTCTATTTGTTTATTTCAACTTTTCTTTTTTTTTTTTTCGAGACAGGGTTTCTCTGTAGCTTTGGTGGCTGTCCTGGATCCTGCTCTGTAGACCAGGCTGGCCTCAAACTCACAGAGATCTGCCTGCCTCTGCCTCCGGAGTACTGGGATCAAAGGCGTGCACCACCGCTGCCTGGCCAATTCCAATTTTTCTTTATTCTTCAGAATTTACTCTATGTATACAACGAAATAGTCATCTTGTACATCCCTGATATCATATGGTGCTGAGGTTGCCTGAGCAAGGACCTGAACAAGATCAAGTTAGCCAAAATGCTGACATGGAAGGGGATAGATTATCTCTAGGCCCCACCCCTAACCTAAGAGCTATGGACAGGCTCTGACCTCAGCCTAATCAAAGCTTTAAGAGCACTGTGTTAACCAGGCATGGTGGGTGTACATCCGTGATGCTGGCACTTGGAAGTTGAGAAGTAGGGTCAGAACCTCAAGGTTATTTTCAACTTCTTCATGCAGTTGAAAGACCAGCCTGAGCTTCCCAGAACTCGAAAAACAAAACAAATCAAAGCTGGGCTGTGGTGGCGCACGCCTTTAATCCCAGCACTCGGGAGGCAGAGCCAGGAGGATCTCTGTTAGTTCAAGGCCAGCCTGGGCTACAGAGTGAGTTCCAGGAAGGGCGCAAAGCTATACAGAGAAACACTGTCTCGAAAAACAAAAACAAGCAAACAAAACAAACCAACCAAACAAACAAAAAACCCCAAGAAATGAGAAGAGAAATCTGAGATGTGCTGGGCTAGAGTAAGACACCTCAACCTGGTTGAACAAGGGGTTGATGGAGAGCTGGCAATCTGAGGGCCTGAAATACCCGCTGACTGCCTCTCTTTGTTTGGGATCCCTGCTCAGCTTGAATTATTCTTAATTGTCTTTCAGCTCCTAACCCAGTAATAAACCTGTTTTGTGTGAGTCAAACTAATAATTCCATCACATGGAGCTGGGAGCCCCCCCAGGACCCAGACCTTCAGGGTTACACCTACAGTGTGCGGTGTACCGGAGAGCATGACAAAAACGAGACCCGAAGCATTACAAACACCAGCATCACATTTGAGGAACTTGAGGCTGGGACCTTGTACAACTTCTCTGTGTGGGCCCAAAAGAATGGAATCTCAAGCTCTCCGGAGACCCTGTCCAACTCCACAGGTGAGAGACTAAGAGCTGGGCAAGAGGGCCCCTCCTTTGAGTCTGGGACCCCACTCTTTGTTTATTTGTGTGTGGCTGTGGGTAGGTTGGGTGTGCAGAGGTCAGAGGACACCTTGCAAGAGTCAGTTCTCTCCTTCCATCTTGCGAATCCTAGAGATCAAACCCTAGTTGACAGCCCTATGCATGCTCGTTTGTGGAGACAGGGTCTTAGGTGGCCCAGTGTGGACTTCAGCTCCTGATCCTCCTGCCTCCATCTCCCAGGTGCAGGGATCACCCAGTGTCTAGCTTATTTATTAAATGCTAATTTTTTTTTCAAGACAGGATTTCTTTGTGTAGCCCTGACTGTCCTAGAACTCACTCTGTAGATCAGGCTGGCCCCAAACTCAGAGATCTTCCTGCCTCTGCCTCCTGAGAGAGAGAGATAGATAGATAGATAGATAGATAGATAGATAGATAGATAGATAGAGAGAGAGAGAGATACTCCAGGCCTGGTTTTTGAAACCTCAAAGTCCACCCGCATTGATACACCTCCTCCACTGAGGCCACACTCCCTCATCTTTCCCAAACAGTCTGTGAACTGATGCCTAAACATTCAAATATCTGAACCTATGGGGGCCATTTTCATTCAAAGCGCTACACTGATGTTACCATAGTTTAAATGTATACCTCCTATTCCTAGAGATTGCCATTCTTCAACCAGCAGGAATTTCAAAACTAGGGGTTCTGGGTTTTTTTTGGGAGGGGAGGGGTGGGTAGGCTCTCTGGAGTCAGGAAGGCTCAGGTCCACTCCTCAGAAGCCAACAGCATCACCAGCAGTTGCTTCTGTGGAAATAGACATGTGAAGGATGATGTCTTGTCGCAGCCTACACATGGTGGGTACCACTCATGAGGAGAGCCCAAATCACTCCAGAGACTCGGTTCACTGCTGACGGATGAATGCTTTAATCCTTAGTCTCCAAGGCTGAGAATACTAAAGTTAGTAGCTCCCTCTAACCACTTGCTGTGCTGAAGAGTAAGGAAGGATCTTGTCCTTGGGTGGATGTGGGACAGGCAATTAGAAAAGGTCAGACTTCACGGGGCCAGAGAGGTAACTGGACCACAAATCCCATCATGCCACGGGGCCAGGACTTCCTATATTGAGATATGGAGGTTCCAAGGCCTCAAGGGAATTGTAGTTTGAGGTGACTTAAGTGATGAAGGAGACCCAGAGCTATACATATGGACAGAGAGAACTCAGATGATCCTGGTCCCCACCATGTTTCTAGGTTCTTTCGTTGGGCTCCGTCTTTTCTCACTGGAATCACTGATGACCACAAACTCCCTATGTGGCTCAGGTTAGCCTTGAACTCATGGCAATCTCCTACCTGAGCCTCCCACGTACTAGGATTACAGGTGTTAATGAAGATGATTGGCTGGGAAGGGGGAAACTCTGGGTCCACAACCCTTAGGGCTCTGCTCACTTTCAGCTCCCAATGAGGTGACAGATCTACAGAATAAAAGCCATACCAACAGCTCTGTGACCTTGATATGGAGTGCTCCCGGGGACCGCTATTCTCACAACTACACCTACTGGGTTCAGTGGGCCAGTGAAGAAGAGCCCCAGGGAAAGAAAGATACCCCAGGATCTGGAGCCAATTTCAAGGACAGTACCAATGAGTCTTGGTATGAGGTCAAGAGTCTCAGGCCTGGCACTTTGTACAACTTCAGCGTGTGGGCAGAGAGGAGCCATGTGTCCAGCTCCATACAGCACCTCCAGGCACCCACAGGTGAGATGCCCTCACTCTCTTTGTACCTGGTGGAATGGGCTTAGGTCGGCTTCATGGGCAAGAAGGGAACAGAAATGTTGGAGAGATGGCCCAATGGTTAAGAGCACTTACTGCACTTACAGAGTTCAATACCCAGCACTTATGTGCAGTGGTTCACAAACACCTTTGACTTAAGTGGAGGAGACCCAATGCCCTTTTCTGGCCTCAGTGGGCACCTCTACACACACACACACACACACACACACACACACACACACACACACACACACACATTCCCTACACAGACTATGACACACACCCATAACAGAAATATTTCTAAAGGGAAAAAATGTGAGTGGACTACAAATTCCATAATGCCATGAGGTTGAGACTATACAGTGATACAGAGTACAAGGCATTGTGGGAGTTGTAGTCTGGGAGGACTTTAGTCTTTTGAGGATCAGAGAAGATGAGGTGTTTGAGTTTGGAGGGGAAGAGATGGGCTAGCTCTCATAGAGTTGGGCGTGCAAAACCAGCCACGTTTGGCGGGTGGCTCATCCTGATTCCTCTCGTTTTCTTTACTCAGCCCCAGATCCTGTCAACAGCATCTCCTGTGTCAGCACCTCTGGGGGCTACGGGGTCATCCTGACCTGGTCCTGCCCATCTGACGGTTATGAGACCTTTGAGGTGGAGGTGGGCAGGCAATGGATCTCCCGGAACGGATCTTTCTGTGATAAAGGCGTGTCTGTGTCAGACCTTGGACCGGCTCAGTCCTACATGGCCACCATCACGACTGTCTCGAATGGACTGAGGGCCCCGTCCATCTCTGTGACCTGTTACACAGAAAGCGCAGGTGAGTAGGGTCCCAGGGACAAACCTTCACATCTTGCCATGAAGGGAAGACATGGGCTTTTGTTGTCGTTTTTATTGTTTTTTTGTTTTGTTTGTTTTGTTTTGGTCTGTCTGCCTTTTGTTTTCTTCTCGTTCTCTGTCTCTCTCTTTCTCTCTGAGTGTGTACCTGTGTGTAGGTTCATGTGCACATGTGTGTATGCACGTGGCCAGAGGACAATCTTGAGTGTTGTTCATGTATATCTACATTAAAATTTTTTATAAACTTGTGTGTGTGTAGGTCAGAAAACAGATTGCAAGAGTCAATTATTTCCTCCTGCCATGTGGGTCACGGGGATCTAACTCAACTCTTTTGGCCTGGTGGCAAGTGCCTTGACCCCTGATTCATCTCACAGCTCCATATATGTCTTTCATTGACTTGGAACTGACCCAGCAGGGCCGTGCGGGTTGGGCAGCAAGCCTCAGGGATCCGCATGTCTCTGCCGCCCTGTAGACATGTGCCAGCACGCCTGGTGTGTTCTGAGATCTAACTCGGGGCTCATGCTTGTAATGCAAGCACTCTACTGACTGAAATGACTCCCTAGCCCTCCTGGTTTTCTTAAAACAGCATTCTTGGGATAAAATCCATTGGACATACAATTCACTCACTTGAAGTCATCAAATGATTTGATGTTAGTTGGTGTATTTCCAACACCATTGCATCTTTAACTACTATTTATTTGAGAACAATTTTTCTTTAAGGAAAAAAACCCCTTATTTTTATCACTATGGATGCTTTCCTTTCACCTATGACTATGTACCACTTACATGCAGTACTGCCAGAGGCCAGAAGAGGGCATCAGATTCCCTGGGGCTGGTGTTACAAACAGTTGTAAGCTGCCGTGGGGCGCTGGGAGTCGAACCCAGATCCTCTAGAAGAGCAGCCAGTGCTTTTAACCCGGACCCACCTCTCTCCAGCTTCATTGTATAGTTTTTATCTCAGTATATTTTTATCTCTAATCTTCTTTTAAAAGTTTTATTACATTTATTTATTTGTCTGTGGGCCTCTCTCCAGCTTCATTGTATAGTTTTTATCTCAGTAGATTTTTATCTCTAATCTTCTTTTAAAAGTTTTATTTCGCCGGGCGGTGGTGGCGCACGCCTTTAATCCCAGCACTTGGGAGGCAGAGCCAGGCGGATCTCTGTGAGTTCGAGGCCAGCCTGGGCTACCAAGTGAGCTCCAGGAAAGGCGCAAAGCTACGCAGAGAAACCCTGTCTCGAAAAACCAAAAAAAAAAAAAAAAAAAAAAAAGTTTTATTACATTTATTTATTTGTCTGTGGGGGTGGGGCACACACACAGGCCACTAGGCTTGTACGGAAGTCAAGGACAACTCTCTAGGGGCAGATGTTTCCCTAGACCATAAGGGTCCTGTCTCCAGACTTGGCAGCAAGCTCCTTTACCTCCTGAGCAATCACGCTGGCCTTACCATGATCTTATTGGATGTATGTTTCCCTCTAGGAACCTGGCCTCTAGTAATACTAGGCAACCATCCCAGAGGTACAGTGGAAGTGGATGCAGTGTTAGATGTATGCTTCTCGGCCTTGCCTTGCCCGGTTCCGTTGCTTAGGGGGGTATCTCTCTTAGCAAACCAGCATCCTGGAGAGGACAAGGTCCGGTCATATCTGAAGGACCAAGTTGGTGAGGGACACAAGTCCTCATAAAGGATGTGTGTTCCTCCTGGAGTCTGTTGACCATCAGCTCTATACAGCCAGGACTGCTGGGCAGCTGCAGCCTCCAGCTTCCAAAGCTGATGGAGATGGGTCTCCTCCAGGACTGGGTATCTAAGGACAGATCCTAGGAGAGCTGGGCTCATCAGAGCTTGGGAACAAGCAAGGTCTTGAGTCTACCCAGTATCGTCAGAGCTCCATTGCCAAGCACCCGGGCAAGCAAATCTCTGAGAAAACCAAATCCCTATCCTAGGGAGAACAGATGCCATGAGGATGAGGGAGTGTTGTAGAATCACCTGGGAAGGCTAGTCCATGGGCACAGCTTTGGGAGGGGGGTTGTCTTGATTACCAGGAAGTCCCGCCCACGGTGGGTGGCACCAATCTCTGTGTAGGGAATTCTGGATCGCATAGGAATGCAAATAATAAGCTGAGCATTGGCATGAGTTGATTCAACGTTTTCCATTCTGGACTGTGAATGTGATATGACTAGCTACTTCAAGGTCATGCTTCCTATACTTCCCCACAGGGATGCACTGTAAACCGCAATGGTGAACCAGATAAGTCCTTTGTCTTTTAAATTGTGTGGTGATATATTCTGTATCAAATAAAGCTTGCCTGAGGATCAGAGGACAGAGCCAGTCACTTGATTCAACATAGAGAGCAGGCAGTGGTGGCACACACCTTTAATCCTAGCACTCAGGAGGCAGAGATCAATCTGGATAGGCAGAGATCTGTCTGGATCTGTGTGAGTTGGATCTGTGTGAGTGCAAAGCCACCCTGGACTACATGAGATTGATTCAGTCTAGGAGAGAAACAGAGCCAGGCAGTGGTGGCACACACCTTTAATCCCAGCACTTGAGATCTCATGCCTTTGCTTGGGAAGCACACCGGCCTTTAATCCCAGCATGGAAGGAAGGCAGCGATGGCTGGGCGGAGAAAGGTATCTAAGGCACTAGGGACAGGAACTGAAGGCTTTTCAGCCTGAGGAGGCCTAGAGGTGAGACGTGGCAGTGGCCTGTTCCTCTGTCTCTCTGGTCTTTCAGCATTTACCCCAATATCTGGTTCTGTTTTTTCTTTAATTAAAAACCTATTTAAGATTCAAGCTACAAGTTGCCTTTTGCTGTTGTTGTTCCAGACACCATTTCTCTGTGTAGCCCTGGCTGTCCTGGAACTCTCTCTGTAGACCAGACTGGCTTAGAACTCTTGAACTCAGAATTGCCTGCCTCTGCCTCTCGAGTGCTGGGATTAAGACATGGGTCACCATGCCCAGCTGAGAGTACATACTGCTTTTGGAAAGAAACTGAGTTTGGTGCTCATTTCTCCACGGAACTCCACCTCCAGGGTATCTGATGTCCTCTTCTGGTCTCTAAAGTACCTGTTCTCTCTCTCTCTCTCTCTCTCTCTCTCTCTCTCTCTCTCTCTCTCTCTCTCTCTCTCTCTCTCACACACACACACACACACACACACTAATATCGTCATTGTCACCACCATCATCTCCATCATCATCATCATCATCTTCATCCTCCTCCTCATCATCATCATTATCACCATCATCATCATCCTCCTCCTCTCTCCCTCCCCTTTTCACTGCAGGGGTCATTGTGGGAGCCATCATCGGCATCCTCCTACTTTTCATCCTGGTGGGCTTGCTGATTTTCTTCCTGAAGAGAAGGAGGTGAGACTCGGAACAGAACTGGTGGGCATTTGGCTAGTGGGAGCCCAGAAGGGAAGATGAGAATCCCTGGTCTTGAGCTCAGGCTGGAGATTTACATTTCGGTGTCTTTCTTCCAGAAGAAAGAAGAGCCAGCAGAAGGACACGCCCAAGGATCTGGTGTTCAGGTGAACAGGGTGTGTGTGTGTGTGTGTGTGTGTGTGTGCGCGTGTGTGTGTGTGTGTGTGTGTGTGTGTGTGTGTGTGTGTGACATCCGAGGCTATCACTGTCAGGTAAGGGGAGGAGAGTCTGCTGCTCACTGGATAGGTCAGAGGGCAGAACCAAGCCTCAGAAGGGATTGTGACCCCTGCAATGGGCCACTGCTCATTCACGGAGACACAGCCTAGGGTCCATTCTCTTCTTTGTTTTCTTTAAAATTTTTATTATTCTTTGAGAGTGTCATTCATATATGCAATGTGATTTGATCATATTCAGCTTAATTTCCAATTTTATTTACTTTATGTGCATGAGTGTTTTGCATGCAGGTTTGTCTGTTTACTCCACTCAGCCTTGGTGCCTGAGGAGGCCAGAAGAGGGCATCAGATCCCATTAGGACAAGACTTACAGATGGCTGTGAGCAGCCATGTGTGTGTGTGTGTGTGTGGGGGGGTGCTGGGGATTGAACTCGGGTCCTCTGGAAGACCAGCCAGTGCTCTTAACCACAGAGCCATCTCTTCAGCCCCCATCCTAACTGTTTTACATTTATTATTTGTGTCCACATACTACACAGTGCATGTGAGGAGGGAGGGAGTTGGTTCTCCCTTTCAACATGTGGGTCTCGGAGATCAAACTCAACTTGTGTTCTAGCACTAGGAAGGGCTGAAAAGCAAGATAATATAGACCATGCTCTATGTGTGGAGACAAATAAAGCAAGAAGAGAGCAGAGGGAGGTCAAGGAACACTCTAGACAGGGCATTAAAACTGGAGGAGGGGGCTGGGTGTGGTGGCCACGTCTTGAATCTTAGCACTTTGGAGGCAGAAGCAGGCAGATCTCTGAATTTGAATCCAGCCTGGTCTACAGGCAAGATCTAGGACAGCCAGGGCTATACAGAGAAACCCTGTCTCGAAAAACCAACCAACCAACCAACCAACGAACCAACCAACCAACCAAACAAACAAACAAACAACCAAACAAACAAAACTACTAGAGGAGAGGTGAAGCCAATTAAGAAGAGCAAAGATCTGAAGGAAGTCATTTGGAACAGGATTTGGAAGTTCTAGGGTGTCCTGTGACGTACCAGGAAGATGGGAAAGAAATGCCTGCTTCCCAGCAGGGGTAACACTGAAAGCTCAAAGGACTCCAAGAAGCGCCGCGTGATGAGTAAGTGAGTTGATCAGGGATTACTTACAGAGCATTGGGTGCTTTTAGAAGGCTGCCTCCCCGCAGTCACCATCACACCTGCATATACCGCCAAGCGCCTACAGGTCTAGAAGCAGGAAGGATGCAAACCCAGGCCTCGAGCGCCACCGTGCGTGCAAACAGCAGAAGCGACTACAGGCTGCTGTAAAGAAAGGTACCACAGAACCAGACCCAGAGAGTCTGTGCCTCCAGGCTCCTGCGAGGGATTCCTGCAGGCTCAGAAAACTCCGTCAGACTACGGAAAGGATAAATTTTGCTCTATGGACGCCTCATATAAAGGACAGATAAATGGCTGCAAGGTGGAGTTACTCTGGCTAGGACCGAGACCAGTCTCTGTACACGGGGCAAGGGAAGTGCAAGGACGCTGAGGTAGCGGTGTTTGGGTGCTTAGGGAACACTGTATCTCTGAGATTGGCTGCTGTGAACCCAGGGAACTGTGTTAGGGAGCAAAGCCAGAGAGGTGGCAGGCGGGGCTCCGTCAGGTGGAGTCTTGCAGGAGAAAGCAAGCATGTCAGTGTACATCCTTGAGGGGAGTTTGGAGAGGGTTTTTCTGTTTTAAGATTTTATTTCATTTTAATTTTTTTTTCAAGACAGCGTTTCTCTGTGTAAGCTTTGCGCCTGTCCTGGAACCCACTCTGTAGACCAGGCTGGCCTCGAACTCACAGAGATCCACCTGGCTCTGCCTGCCGAGTGCTGGGATTAAAGGCACCACCGCCCGGCTTCATTTTAATTTTTTTACATGTAAGAGTGCTTTGCCTGAATGTGTATATGTGCACTATATGTATGCAGTACCTGCAGAGGACAGAAGAGGGCACTGGATCCCCCAGAACTGGAGTCGCAGATGGTTGTGAGTCATTATGTGGGTGCTGGGAATCAATGCCAGGTCCTCCGGAAGAGCGGCCAGTGCTTGCAACCACTGAGCCATTTCACCAGCCCCATTCTTCCCCCTTCTAAAGGCTGAATAACACTCCACTGTATGGTGAGACCACATGGTTTATCCATGTGCTCACTGATGGACGCTAATATTGCTTGCACCTTTGTACCACTGTGAGCCACACTGCTGTGAACGGTGGTGAGACAATGACCTTTGGGATTCTCCCTTTTCTGGTGGATTTGCTCAGTAGTGGTATTGCTGGACCAAGATCATTGTAACTCACTATGTAGACCAGGCTAGCCTCGAACTCACAGAGATCTGCCTGCCTCTGTCTCCCAAATGCACGAGGCTTCATTTACTTTGTTATTTCCTGGAGTATATGCGATGCATGGATGTAAGAAGACAACCCAAGGGCATCAGTTCTCTTTCCAACACGTGGCTACCAAGGATGGAACTCAAGCAACCCGGCTTTGTCTTAGGACCCTCTACCTGCTGAGACAGCTTGCCAGCCTCAAGGTGCTTAAAGTCTCCTTTTTTTTTTTTTTTTTTTTTACCCTTCTTCCCACCACAGCTTCCCCGGGGATATCCTAGCCAAAGACTTTGCTGACTACGTCCGAGAAAATGAGAAGGACAGCAACTATGGATTTGCCAAGGAGTATCAGGTGGGTGAGAAATGAGGCATTGGAGCTGGCGCCCACATACCCTGGCTTCCGACGCCCTTCTGGGTTGAGCTTAAACAATGAGCCATCTCTCCAGCCCTTAACTTTTTTGGATTTATTTGTTTTTGTTACGTGCATGGGTGTTGTGCCTACATGTATGTATGTATGGGTACCGTGTATAGGCAGTGCCTACAGAGGCCAGAAGAGGGCCCTGGATCCTCTGCAACTAAGTTACAGGTGATTGTGAGTGCTGGGAATTGAACCAGGGTCCTTTGGAAGATCAGCCAGTTCTCTTAACCATTGAGCCATCTCTCCAGTTTCCTCTTTTCTTCTTCTTATACCATTTGGGACTTTCTTAGGCATCAAACTTGGTCCTCAGGGTTGATTGCAAGCACCTTTACCTAATGAGTCATCTTGCTGGCCCATATACTCTATTTAAATTACATTCATCTCCGTATCTTCCTCTCTTGTCCTGTCTCCCTCTCTCACTCATGTTGATATCTTTCCTTTCCAAAGTCCTTCTCTTTCTATTCCCCAACCATGGTGTGCATGTGTGTGTGTGCATACATGCACATGAGTGCACGAGTGCGCACCCGCACATGCCTGCACACCAATGACTTTAATTAGGGTTGTTTTCAGATGGAAATATCTCTTCCTTCTCCAGCAACCAGCTGCCTGCAGATCTTCTATAAACCCCACCTCCTTTTTGAGACAGGGTCTCATGTATTCCAGGCTGGCCTGGAACATGCTATATAGAGAGCCAGAGATGACCTTGAACTTATGATCCTCCTCCCTGACCTCTTAAGTGCTGGAATCACAGGTGTGCTCCACAGAACCTGGTTTATGCAATGTTGGGGATCGAACCCAGGGCCTTGTGCATGCTAGGCAAGCACTCTACCAACCGAGCCACTTCCCCAGCCCACCTCTTTTAATCATACAGAAACTGTCAAGCGTGTTTCCTTCCAACTCTCTGAAACCCTAAAACAAGGATGGATACCTGGTTAAGCACAGGACTTCCTGGCACATTACCCAGGGCCTCTGTCTGAGGAAGCCCGTCTTCCCCTGACTCCTCACAAGCACCCCCAAGGTGGATGGTCATCCACCTCCAGTGTTTGTGAGTGCCGCAGAGTCCCAAGACTCAATGGACCAGCAGAAGAGGGCAGGTGGGGTGGGGTGGCCGCTGGAGGAAGACAAAGAAAATCCAACACCTTGAACCTCTTCTGTCCTCTGCGCCTCTAGCAATTGGCTCTGGAGCGCAAAGGCCAGTCTCAGATGACAGCATCGGCTCTAGAGAACATATCCAAGAACCGCTACAGGAATGTGCTGCCCTGTGAGTCTCTGGGGTTCGTCACCCTCATCCGCCTCCCCATGGAGTCTGCCAGAACCCCATTCCTGTAAACCCCATTCCTGTGCTTTCCCCCCATCTCCTCTCTTTCTCTCTGGTGTGCGTGTGTGTGTGTGTGTGTGTGTGTGTGTGTGTGTGTGTGCATGCGCGCAGGTGTGTAAGTGTGTTTTGTATATGGGTGCCCATGGAGACCAGAAGGTCTGGATCTTCTGGAGCTGTCTATAGGAGGGTGTGCACCCCTCAACATGGGCATTGGGAACTGAACTCAGGTCCTCTGCAAGAGCAGCCAATGCTCTTATCCATGGAAACACCTCTCCAGCACCATGGCTGATTTGTTTGTTTGTTTACATTTTCATTTGTTTATGGTGGTGGAGGTGTAACGTGCGTGCCACTGCCAGTTGTGGAGGTCATGAACAGCCTGCAGGAGGTGGTTCTCCCCTTCCAGCATGTGGGTCCTGGCATCAAACTCAGTTCATCAGGTTTGGTGGCTAGTGCCTTTTCACCTGCTGACCTATCTTCCTGGGCCAATTTTTTTTTTTTTTTGAAACAGGGTCCCAGTAGCTCAGGCTGACTTCAAACTCACTATGTAGCCAAAGATGATCTTGAACCTCCCACCTCTGCCTCCCAAGTGCTCGGATTACAGGCACCTGGTTTTATACGGCACTGGGGGTCCAACCCAGAGCTGCTTGGATGCTAGGCGAGCACTCTGCCTAGCAGCTGAGCCACATAGCCAGGCCTACCTTGCTTTTGGAAACAGCGAGCTAAGGTGTCCTCCTGTGTGGGCCTCCTCAGTGCTTGGATTACAAGCACGCGCTCCCACGTGCGTGAGCTTTTTGACATAAGTTCTCGGTCTGGAACTGGGGTCACATCCGTGCCGCCAGCCCTTCACCAGCTCAGCTGCCTCCCCAACCCCCCTCGCAGCCCCCTTCTCATCGCGGATACTGCTGTGCTCTCCTAGATGACTCCTCTCGGGTGCCCCTGAAACCCCTGCATGAGGAACCGGGCTCCGACTACATCAACGCCAGCTTCATACCGGTAAGGTGGCCGCGGTGGCGGTGGGGGCACTCCGTGACCCTGGAGAGATGAAGAGCGGAAGCGGGTGGTGGTCATCTGATGACCTCCCTGTGACATGCCCGCTTTCCTCAACTAGGGTCTCTGGAGCCCCAAGGAATTCATTGCAACCCAGGGTCCCCTGCCTCACACCGTGGGTGATTTCTGGCGTCTGGTGTGGGAACAGCAGAGCCACACCCTGGTCATGCTGACCAACTGCATGGAGTCTGGACGGGTGAGAAGAGATTTCTGTCCTGGTGCTAACCCCTGAGCACCAACCCCTGGACACTGGCTTGGTGCGGTCCCTTCTACACACGTCTGCATTTCTCCAGTATAACTCCAACCATCTTCAACATGGACCCATCCTGTCCACCTTCATAATGTCCACAGATGTGTGCGTGTGTGTGTGTGTGTGTGTGTGTGTGTGTGTGTGTGTGTGTGTGTTGTACTGGTCCATGTTTTGCTGCTGTGGGTGAATTCCACAGACTGGATATTTTATAGAGAACAAAGGTTCATGTGTCTTATGCTTCTCGAGGGTGGGAAGTTCAAGACCTTGATGCTGGCATCTGGGGAGGGTCCTCTTCCTGCACCATGACAAGTTAGAGAGTACCACGTGGGGAGGCACAGCCAGCCAGAGTGCCAGCTCAGCTCTCTTCCTCATGGTACACAACCGTTAATATCATCTTGAGGGCCCTACCCTTAGATGACTTCATCTCATCCTAATATCTTCGCGTAGACCCCATCTCTAGATACTATTCACCTATGAATTTGGGAATGAGGCTATCAGTTCTCAAGTTTTTTTTGGGGGGGGGCACACTCAAACTACATCAAGGTTCCACAGACCTTGGGGTTAAGGAGTCCTCTTGGCTGGTGTGAATCTATTAGATAGAGCACTTCTGGGTCCTACCTTGTTGCCAGGGCAACAAGCATATCTTCACCTTGATTAGAAGAACCATATGAAGAGGCTGGTACTTGCTTAATATGCATGAGGCCCTAGGTTCAATCCCCAGCACTGTATAAACCCATGAGGTGGCACAAACCTATAATCCCAGCATTCTGGAAGATGGAGGCAGGAGGACCAGAAGTCAAGGTCATCTTTAACTTCAAATCAAGCTCAAGATGGTCCTCTCAGGGGGGGAAAAAGCAATATGCAAAAGGTGTCTTGTTCTCAGGGTTGGGGAGATAGCTGAATGGATAAAGGATTTACCACATAAGCAAGGGGCCAGAGCTTGGATCCCCAGAACCTACATAAATGCCAGGTGAGCAGGGTGACTCGCTTGTAATTCTAGCCCTCGGGAGGCAGAGAAAGGGAGTCTCTGGACCAGGCTGGCCAGCCAGACTAGTCATAGTGGGCAAGCTCCGTGTTCAGCGAGAGCCCCTGCCTCAGTGTAGAGTAATTGAGGAAGACTTGAGACAATGGCCTCAGGCATCCACATCCATATGCACACGCAGGCATATTCACTCCCCACAGTAGTGTACACACACACACACACACACACACACACACACACACACGCACACGCACACGCACACGCACACCCTGCTCTCTTTTCTCACTGTCCCGGTCTCCCTGTACAGGTGAAGTGTGAGCATTACTGGCCTCTGGATGCTCGGCCCTGCATGCACGGGCAGCTGCAGGTGACAGTGGTTAATGAAGATGTGAAGGAGAACTGGACAGTGAGGGATCTTCAGCTCTTCCACGTGAGTCCCTCCAACCCCACCAAGAACTCCCCAAGAAGGCTCCCGGCTGTGTGTCTCCCAGAGGATCCCCCATGAGGCACAGAAACTTCTGGAGTCTCTACACTCCCCCCTCCTCAGCCTTCATCTCCTTTCAGGTGGGAGAAAAGCAGACGCTCTCTGTGCGCCAATTCCACTACCTGGCCTGGCCAGATCATGGAGTCCCTTACTCGCCAGAGCCCTTGCTGGATTTCCAAAAGGTTTTTCGGCAGTGGGTGGACCAGACCATGGACGGAGGACCTCCCATTGTGCATTGCAGGTGAGCAACACCCTGGAAGTCTCCCCAGGGACTCAGAATCCATCACAGACATGCACACGCACACATAATTAACAGTAAAATAAAATCTTTAGAAAGCAATTAGGGGCCATCATGGTGGAATACACCTGTAATCCCAGCACGTGGGGGAGGCAGTGGCAGGTGGATCTCTTAAGTTCTAGGCCAGCCTGGTCTACAGGGTGAACTCCAGGAGATAGCCAGAGCTACACAGAGAAGCTCTGTTTTGAAAAACCCAAATCAAAACCAAACCAACAAAACAACAACAACAAACCCCAAAGTCAATACGTTTAGGGGTTCTTCCTATGAATTTCAGTGCCAGACCTGTTATTAGATGCACGGCCTGGGACACGTGACTTTCCCCTCCCTCAGCTTTCATGTTACCACCTGTAAAATGGGTGTGCTGATACACCCTATGGTCAACGGATGGAGAGAACGCCAGTCACTGTCCTCATGGCCTCACAGTCCCCACTGAAACTGTGACTTGATGGGTGTCACACTTTCTGGGTGCTCCAAAACCTGTGGTGATACATTGTGTAAACTTGCCTGAGGATCAGAGGACGGAGCCAGCCACTAGATGAGACATAGAAGTGAGGCAGTGGTGGAACACACCTTTAATCCTAGCACTCGGGAGGCAGAGATTGATCTGGATCTTTGTGAGTTCTAGGCTACACTGGGCTACATGAGATTGATCCAGTATAGGAGAGAAACAGAGACAGGCAGTGGTGGCACACAGCTTTAATCCCAGCACTTGAGATCTCATGCCTTTGCTTGGGAAGCACACAAGCCATTAACCCCAGGAAGTAATATGGCAGGGCAGAGAAAGGTAGATAAGGCATGAGGAGACAGGAACTCTCTCTTCAGGATTTTGTAGAGGTAAGAACTAGTGGCTGGCTGTTCTGCTTCTCTGATCTTTCAGCTTTCACCCTGATAGCTGTCTCTGGGTTTTTTATTAAAAGACCATCTAAGGGCTGGAGAGATGGCTCAGAGGTTAGGAGCACTGGCTGCTCTTCCAGAGGTCCTGAGTTCAATTCCCAGCAACCACATGGTGGCTCATAAGCATCTATAATGAGGTCTAGTGCCCTCTGCTGGCGGGCAGGGTCACATGCAGGCAGAACACTGTATATATAATAAACAAAGAAACAACAACAAGACAATCTAAGATTTGAACCATACAGTCTCAGCTGCTAGGACTCCAGACTTCCCTCCCTCTGGAGGCCTAACCCCTGTCCTGTCCCTTGCTTAGTGCTGGCGTGGGCCAGACAGGTACTCTCATCGCGCTGGACGTCCTGCTCCGACAGCTGGACTGGGAGGGGCTGGTGGGTCCCTTCAGCTTCGTGAAGAAGATGAGAGAGAGCCGGCCACTGATGGTGCAGACAGAGGTGCGGGGCTCTGAGGGGACGGGGGCATGGTGGTGGTGGTGGGGGTTGAGGGACCCTTTGGGAAGCATTCTTCATCTCTCTGCATCCTCCCCAGGCCCAGTATGTATTCCTTCACCAGTGCATCTTGAGATACCTCCAGCAGTCAGCCCCGGTCCTTATCCTGAAGGCGACAACGTATGAGAATGTGTCCAGCTACATCTACGAGAATGCAGCAGCCATCAGGGCCCATGAGTCTGAGGCCTCGGCTACTGGGTGCTGAGCCTACACACACAAATAGTCAGACTAGATATGGACCCCTGCTGGAGCCCAGATACCCGGACCTCCAACAGAACTGAGGGTTGGAGTCTCAGCCTCCCCAGCCCAAGGACAGGATGGGACTGATATACTTCAACTATGAGCCCTGTGGGAGCCGGGAGCCTGAGGACAGGGATGACAAGGGGGATTTCCTGTTCTTTGAGTGGAGGTGGCTGTGGCCTGGGTGTAGACAGGGTCTCAAAGAAACAGGCTGGAACCTGGATTCGGAAGAAGGAATCAGGGTCTGGAATTCTGCTACCCAAGGAACAAAGGCAGGCAGGCACCTGCCCCCCTAACCCCGCTATTTCACCAGATCAGCCTCCTTGAATCGGAGGCTGAAGGGAGTCGCTTTGCCTGTGGTCTCCTGCAACCCATGCCTGCACACTCTTTCCGTCCATATAATTTATTAAACCATTCTCCCCAAAGGTGGGTCTTTGTCTCTGGAGAGAATAGTGGGCTGAGCAAACAGGTATGGAGGGAACTTGAAGAGTCCATTATATCCCATCACCCCTTAAAAAAAATAAATACAGGATTGGGGCTGGAAGGATAGCTCAGTTGGAAAAAGGCTTGCTTTACAGACACGAGGTCCTGAGTGTGAGCCCCAGAACCCATGTGGGAAAAGCTGGGTGTGGTGGGGCTTCCTTGCAGGGACAGAAGTGAGGAGGTAGAATGGACCGATCCCCGGGGCTTGGTGGCCAGCCAGCCTAGCCTAGTCGGTGTGTCCGGGCCAGTGAGACAGTCTCTCAAGACAAGATGGACAGGGATCCTGATGTGGTTCAGCTGGAAAAGACCCTTCCTGGAAAGTCTGGTGACCTGAGTTCAATCCCCAGGAACCTACATGGTAGTGGGAGAGAGCCAACGGCTTCAAACGGTCCTTTGACCTCCCCATGCCCACTCCTCCTCATAAATAAATAAATAAATAAATAAATGTAATATAAGTTTTTAAGAGGTGGATGGCACCAGAGGGAAAACATGCAACGTTGTCTTCCGACCTTCACACACATGCGCACACATGTGAACGGCACATCGCTTTGCCTCTGTGAAGCTGTATGTGCTGCAAACACCACACACACACACACACACAAGTTCGGATGGGAGACTCTCTCAGAGGGCTGAGGGACCAGACCGCTGTGCCGGCGGCAGCCAGGGATGCAAGGGCTTGCCTCCGGGCATTGGTTAAGCCGAGGTGATAGCCGTGAGAAGAAATGCCGGAAGCTGCCTCTTCCTTGCCCGAGAATCTGGGTTAGCTGAGTACTTGGGTCTCCAGAGGGGTTTCTCATGGATCCTAAAACCGAGTGTTCTGGAATCCAGTTATTTGCATCTCAAAAAGTCTGGTGTGTGTGTGTGTGTGTGTGTGTGTGTGTGTGTGTGTGTGTGTGTGTGTGTGTGTGTGTTGCGGGGGCTGGTGCTCAGTGTAGATGTCCGATGACTTAGCCAGACGTCAGAACCTTCTAGGGTACTAAGATCAACGTACGTGGGCGCCATGGTGGTTCTCGGGTGTGGCGGGCCGAGGGGCGGAGCGGGGCGTTCTCCTTTCTCCGGGGCAGAACACGCACGCACACATAGGCACACTTCTATACACGCGCGCGCTCGCGTTCACACACAGGGGCGCAGGCACCAGCCCGGCTGGACTCAGCCGCGCCCCCACCCCGCCGAGCTAGATCAGCACACGGGACAGCGCCATCCGCCCACGTGCTGGGGGCGGGGTCCCGGCAGCCCAGGTCTCGGCGCCTCCAGGAGGGTCCTGTCCAGCCACCTAGCAGGTAGGAGCTGTTGGGACCCTCTGTCCAAGCCGCATCCTCAGTCCCATTGGTAGAGGGACCGAGGTGTGTGGGAGGGGTAGGGGGAGTACCGGGCGGAGGGACGCTGGCAAGGATCCACTCTGAGCAGCAGGTTGAAGCCCTCACCGGGGAGATGGCTGTGTGCAGAGGAGAGGCAGGTGTGGAGACAAAGAGAGCAGGTTGGCAGGCAGAAAGCAGAGAGACCCAGAGTGACGGAGGCCGGACAACAGAGGGCAGCAGAGACGCGGACCGGAGAAGGATGTGGGGGGACAGAATGGGAAAGATGTCCATCTGGGGTTTGGAGAGAAGTGGAGGCCGACTAGGTCGCGAGAACAGGTGTGAAGACAGAGTCGGGGTGCACGCGCGAGAGACTCGTGAGCGAGAGGATGTGGTGGCCCAACAGGGGTGCCGGGGCAGGTTCCCCCACTTCACCAGCAAGAGTGGTGGTGCAAAGGGTCCGAGGCGGAGGGAGGAGCCGCTGTAGATGCACAGACCACAGGCCACCCTCAACCACCCTCTCTGGGCCGCGCGATCCCGGTCCTGGGTCCAGTGCACCGGCACCGCCCGGCCTCGGTTTCTGTGCGTCAGTCCCTCCCGTTGTCTTGGCAACAGGCTCGTTGCCCAGCAACCAGCCTAGATATCACCCTGCCTGGAGCCCGGCGGTCTCTCTGGGCAACAGTGGTCGGATGGTTCCCACGCCTGCCTTCGCCCACTTCCGGTTCAAGCCCTTGGGAAGGGCAAGGAAGGGGCAGAAGAAGAGGGTGGTAGGGAGATCCCTGCAGAGAGGGATCGGCCTTTTTGTGATGGAATTGGGTGCCCCCAAAGCCCGCCCTCGGCCTGGGAAGGCTGAGATTAACTCCCGGTGTGCACCCAAAGTCTCTGATGCACGGAAAACTCAATGGATGTTTGGGGTAGGAGTGGGGGGGTAGGGTGCTTGGGTACCTCTGCAGGAAGTACGGCAGGAGCCCGACGCCATGTTCCCGGAACCCCCGACCCTGGGGTCTCCAGCGCCTGAGACACCTCCAGACTCCAGCCGCATCAGGCAGGGCGCAGGTGAGAAAACCCTGGGCCGGCAGCAGCCCTGGAGGGAAGCCCCGCTGGATCCCCAGGGGCGGGACTCAGATGCAAAGCCTCGGGTTGGTAGGCTGGAAAATCCGGCCGGGATCGTGGGTCAGTATCCCAGACTAGATTCTGAAATACTGAAAAGGAGAGACAGATCTGCGGGGAAAACCAGAAGCGGATCAGGGGTGGGGCATGGAATGGGATCATAAATGGGCGAATGGAAACTGAGACCCAGGAGCCAGCAGAGCCTCTTCTAAAAGTAATAGGAGTTAATCGGAAATTAAAATGGGTGTAGAGATGTCAGGATTGTAAGTCAACAAACCATGTCAGCGTGGGTTAGAGCATCAGCGGAGCTTTACAGGTGAGACTGGTTGGAAGGGAAACATGGGATTAAAAAGGAACGGAATCGGCTGGAGGGGAAACCAGGCTAAGATTCAGGCTGCCATAGGGAATCAAGTCCGAGCTAGCCAGCCAACTTCCCGGGGCTTTGATGCGTGTTGTGTCCATCCTTCTGCAGTGCCTGCCTGGGTCCTGGCCACCATCGTGCTGGGCTCAGGTCTCCTGGTCTTCAGCAGCTGTTTCTGTCTCTACCGGAAGCGCTGTCGGAGACGGATGGGCAAGAAGAGTCAGGCCCAAGCCCAAGTCCATCTTCAGGAAGTGAAGGAGCTGGGCCGGAGTTACATAGATAAGGTGTGACAAGGCCGGCGTCTCGACCCTTTCCTGCTCCCACCCTGCTCCCACCAACGTCCCCAGCTATCCTCTGTCTCTGGTCCCACTTTGTCCACTGGATTCTGGGGATCAGAGCTAGTAACTGTCCACAAGAGCTCTGCTGTCTGAACTGGGTGTGAGGGTGCACACGTGTAATCCCAACACTTTCGGAGCCTGAGACAGACAGTAGGGTTGCTGTGAACATCAGCCAGAGCTATAGAGTGCCTGCAAGGCCAGCCTGGCCTACAAAGTGAGACCTTGCCTCACAAAACAAAACAAATCAGGGCTCAGGAGCTGGCTCAGTGGCTAAGAGCACTTGCTACTCTTGCAGAGGACATGGGTTGGGTTCCCAGCACCCACATCTTGGCTCACAACCATCTGTAACTACAGTTCTAGGAGACCCAACACCCTCTTCTGGCTTCTGTGGGCTCCAGGCACACATGTGCAAAAACATACATGTAGGCAAAACACTCACACACATAAAGTAAATAAATCTATAAAACAGAATGAAACAAAAAAACGTAGGTGAAGTGGTTGGTAAGCAAGCCTGAGGACCTTTGTTCTGATCCCGTACCCATTCAAAAGTTGGGCATGGCCATGCATGCCTATAGCTCCAGCAGTGGGGGTTGGGAGGGGGTAGAGACAGGCATATTCCTGGAACTCCATGGCCAGCCAGTCTAGGAGAAATGGCAAACTCTAGGTTCAGTGAGAGACCCCATCTCAAAAAACAAGGTGGAGAGTAATAGAGGAAGACATGCAAAGTTGACCTCTGACTTTCACACACATGCACAGGAATGGATGAGTATACCAACATACATAGGCACACATCACACACACACACACACACACACACACACACACACACACACACACACACGTACACTCCTATCTACAGCCACACTACCCAAGATATTCTGGAAAAGTCACTTACTCAGGATGCACAGACATGGTGGTACCGAAAGCCCAGAGGGTCAGAGGAAGTCTCCTGGTGGAGGTGACTTCTCTGGCAAGACCAAAGCAACAGAGCTAGCTGAGAGCCAAGACCAGAACATTCTAGTCAGAGAAAGAGCAGGTATTGAGGACTGGTTACTGGGTTTTGAGGTGAATCAACAGAGAGTTATTCACTGTGCTGGGGGTAGGGTGTGAATAAACCATGTTCCGGAGCGAGGTGTCTGGAAGGTTGAGAACACTCCATGGAATAAGGGCAAATGATCCCCATTGAAGTGTTTGCCCAAGAAGGAGACAGGAGCCTGGGACTATAGCTCAGTTGGTAGAGTGCTCTCCTGGCACACATGAAGCCCGGGGGTCAGTCTGCAGCACCACATAAACCAGGCATGGTAGTGCACACCTGTAACCCCAGATCTTGGGAGGGGGAGGCAGGAGGATTCAGAAATTCAAGGTTATCCATGGTTACAAACAAGTTGGAGGCTACCTTGGGCTATATGACAGCATGTTTGAGAGAGAGAAGGAGAGAGAGAGAGAGAGAGAGAGAGAGAGAGAGAGAGAGAGAGAGAGAACATATATGCCATTATGTGCATGAGTAGACACACACACACACACACACACACACACACACACACACACACACACGTCATGGAGGATTAGATGGATTCTTCAAAAATAAAAGACTGGGGGTATGGAGCTATGTCTCAGTGGTTAAGAGCACTTGTTCCTCTTCCAGAGTCTCTCCCCAGCTCATACCCACCTATAACTCCAACTCCAGGGTATCCAATGCCTCTGACCCCCCATGGGCACCCTGCACTCACATGCACATATCCACATGAAGATGCACACCTATACATAATTTAAGGTATAAAAAAATTAAATGTTAAAAATTAAAAGGTGGGGCAGATGGGCCTAGCGGTGGCAGCTGAGAGGGACATTCAGTCCCGGTGGCAGCCAGTAGAGACATTCAGGCCCAGCAGCGGACAGAGGTAGACAGGCATGGCGGTGGAGACAAGCAGACGCAGCTTGGAACAGGGAAGCCCCTAACCCCAACACCTGGGGAAGAAGCTATCTCCGTGGGTCGGAACCAGAACAAATCTGAACACTCCGTCTGAGGACAACCCAGGGCCCAGCTGCTGATCCTGTGAAACCCAACAACTTGGAGGTGTTGGTGAGACTACCCTGCTCAGCTGAAACCCATCTGGGAGAGGATTCAGATGCCTACAGTTTAAAGTCTGAAGAAACAAGATCAGCTGAGGAGTTGACAAATGAACAAAACGTGACCTGGGAACACAGAAGAAGGCGCTACCCAGCCACCAAACCAGATCACCAGAATCATAAGTATATAATTCACCGATTGAAATCAGCTGCCCCTGAAGAAATAGCCCAATAGCACCAATTTAACCAAGAACTCCTACTAAACCAAGACTAAAAATTAGAACAAGAGAGGCACTCTCAGACACAGACACCACCTGCACTGCACAGAGGAAGAGATGAGTAGACGCCAGTGCAAAAATACAGGCAATAACATAAAGACCTATATGGCAACATCAGAACCTAGTGATTCTACACCTGCAAGACCTAAACATACCATGACAGAAGAAACAGAAGAGATCAACCCTAAAAATGACTTTAAGAAGATGATAGAGGCCCTTAAAGAAGAAATAAAACATTCCCTCAAAGAGGAAATAAAAACTTCCCTTAAAGAGGAAATGAAAAACTACCTTAAAGAAATGGAAGAAAAAATGAACAAAAAATGGGAAGAAATCAAATCAAGCCAAGAAAAAGCAATTAAACAGATGAAGGAAACATTCCAAGATCTGAAAAATGAATTTGAGACAATTAAGAAAACACATGCTGAGGGAATGCTGGAAATAGAAATCCTGACTAAACGAACAGGAACTACAGAAACAAGCATAACCAACCAATTGCAAGAGATGGAACAGAGAATCTCTGACACTGAAGACACGATAGAGAAAATAGATTCGTCAGTCAAAGAAAACACTAAAGACAAAAAAGTCGTAACACAAAACGTCCAGGAAATTTGGGACACCATGAAAAGACCAAACCTAAGAATAATAGGGATAGAAGAAGGAGAAGAATACCAACTCAAAGGCACAGAAAATATATTCAACAAAATCATAGAAGAAAACTTTCCTAACCTAAAGAAAGAAATACCTATGAAGATACAAGAAGCTTACAGAACACCGAATAGGCTGGATCCAAAAAAAAAGTCCCCTTGCCACATAATAATCAAAACACTAAACACACAGAACAAAGAAAAAATATTAAAAGCCGCAAAGGAAAAAGACCAAGTAACATAAAAAGGCAAACCCATCAGAATAACACCAGACTACTCAATAGAGACTATGAAAGCTAGAAAATCATGGACAAACCTCGTGCAGACACTAAGAGACCACGGATGCCAACCCAGACTATTATACCCAGCAAAACTCTCAATCACCATTGGCGGAGTAAACAAAATATTCCAGGATAAAACCAGATTTAATCAATACCTGTCCACAAACCCAGCCCTACAGAAAGCACTAGAAGGGAAAATTCAACCCAAAGAAGCTAAACACATCCATGAAAAATCAAGCAATAGATAATCCCACACCAACATACACCACAGAAGGACAACACAACACAACCACAAAAATTAACATGAATTGACAATCACTGGTCATTAATATCCATCAACATCAATGGTCTCAACTCACCTATAAAAAGACACAGGCTAACAGAATGGATAAGAAAACAGGACCCATCCATTTGCTGCATACAAGAAACACACCTTAACTCCAAAGACAGACACTACCTCCGAGTAAAGGGCTGGGAAAAGGCTTTCCAAGCAAATGGACCTAAGAAACAAGCTGGTGTAGCTATCCTAATATCTAATAAAATAGACTTCAAACTAAAATCAATCAAAAGAGACCAGGATGGACATTACATATTCATCACAGGAAAAATCCACCAAGATGAAGTCTCGATTCTAAACATTTATGCTCCAAATAAAAAAGCACCCACATTCATAAAAGAAACACTACTAAAGTTTAAAACGCACATCAAACCCCATACATTAGTAGTGGGAGATTTTAACACACCACTCTCACCAAAAGATAGATCTACCAGACTGAAACTTGACAAAGAAATAAAGGACCTAACAGAGGTTATGACTCAAATGGACCTAATAGATATCTACAGAATATTCCATCCTAACACAAAAGAATATACCTTCTTCTCAGCACCCCATGGAACCTTCTCAAAAATTGACCACATGCTTGGACACAAAACAAATCTCAACAGATACAAAAAAAAAATGGAATTACCTCCTGTAACTTATCAGACCACCATGCCTTAAAGTTAGACCTCAACAACAACAAAAATTACAGAAAACCCACAAACTCATGGAAACTGAATAATGCCCACCTGAAACATCAATGGGTCAAGGAAGAAATAAAGAAAGAATTTAAAGATTTCCTCGAATTCAATGAAAATGAAAGTACAACATACCCAAACTTATGGGATATTATGAAAGCAATGCAAAGAGGAAAATTCAAAGCTCTAAATGCACACATAAAGAAGATGGAGTAATCTCATACCAATGAATTAACAGCTCAACTGAAAGCTCTAGAACAAAAAGAAACAAACTCACCCAGGAGAAATAGACGCCAGGAAATAATTAAATTGAGGGCTGAAATCAACGAAATAGAAAACAAGAGAACAATACAAAAAATCAATGAAACAAAGAGTTGGTTCTTTGAAAAAATCAACAAGATAGACAAACCTCTAGCCAAATTAACCAAAAAGCAAAGAGAGAGCACCCAAATTCACAAAATCAGAAATGAAAAAGGAGACATAACAACAGACAATGAGGAAATCCAGAGAATCATCAGATCATACTTCAAAAACCTGTACTCCACAAAAATGGAAAACCAGGAAGAAATGGACAATTTTCTGGATAAATACCCCATACCAAAATTAAATCAAGACCAGATAAACCATTTAAATAGACCAATAACCCCTCAAGAAATAGAAACAGTCATCAAAAGTCTCCCAACCAAAAAAAGCCCAGGACCAGATGGTTTTAGTGCAGAATTCTACCAGACTTTCAAAGAAAAACTAATACCAATCCTCTTCAAAGTGTTCCACACAATAGAAACAGAAGGAACACTACCAAACTCTTTTTATGAGGCTACAATTACCCTGATACCCAAACCACACAAAGATGCAACAAAGAAAGAGAACTACAGACCAATCTCCCTCATGAACATTGATGCAAAAATACTCAACAAAATACTGGCAAACCGAATCCAAGAATACATCAAAACAATCATCCATCACGACCAAGTAGGATTCATCCCAGGGATGCAAGGATGGTTCAACATACGAAAATCAGTCAATGTAATACACCATATAAACAAACTGAAAGAAAAAAACCATATGATCATCTCCTTAGATGCTGAAAAAGCCTTTGGCAAAATCCAACACCCCTTCATGATAAAGGTCTTAGAAAGATTAGGAATACAAGGAACATTTCTAAACATAATAAAAGCAATTTATAGCAAGCCAACAGCAAACATCAAATTAAATGGAGAGAAACTCAAAGCGATAAAACTAAATTCAGGAACAAGACAAGGCTGTCCACTCTCCCCATATTTATTCAATATAGTACTAGAAGTTCTAGCTAGAGCAATAAGACAACAAAAGGAGATCAGAGGGATACAAATTGGCAAGGAAGAAGTCAAACTTTCACTATTTGCAGATGATATGATAGTATACATAAGTGACCCCAAAAACTCTACCAGGGAACTCCTACAGCTGATAAACTCCTTCAGTAAAGTGGCAGGATATAAGATCAACTCAAAAAAATCAGTAGCCCTCCTATACACAAATGATAAAAGGGCCGAGAAAGAAGTCAGAGAAACATCACCCTTTACAATAGCCACAAATAATATAAAATACCTTGGGATAACACTAACTAAACAAGTGAAGGACCTTTTTGATAAGAACTTTAAATCTCTAAAGAAAGAAATTGAAGAAGATATCAGAAAAAGGAAGGATCTCCCATGCTCATGGATAGGTAGGATTAACATAGTAAAAATGGCAATCTTACCAAAAGCAATCTACAGATTCAATGCAATCCCCATCAAAATCCCAACACAATTCTTCACAGACTTGGAAAGAAAAATACTCAACTTCATATGGAAAAACAAAAGACCCAGGATAGCTAAAAGAATCCTATACGATAAAGCAACCCTTGGAGGCATCACCATCCCTGACCTCAAACTCTACTATAGAGCTATAGTAATAAAAACAGCTTGGTACTGGTATAAAAACCGACATACGGACCAATGGAATTGAATTGAAGACCCTGACATTAATCCATGCACATATGAACACCTGGTTTTTGACAAAGGAGCCAAAACTATACAATGGAACAAAGAAAGCATCTTCAACAAATGGTGCTGGCATAACTGGATGTCAATATGTAAAAGATTACAAATAGATCCATATCTGTCACCATGCACAAAACTCAAGTCCAAGTGGATCAAAGACCTAAACATAAATCCAGTTACACTAAACTTAATAGAAAAGAAAATAGGAAGCACTCTTGAACGCATTGGCACTGGAGACCATTTCCTAAATAAAACACCAACAGCACAGACCCTGAGCACAACAATTAATAAATGGGACCTCTCGAAACTGAGAAGCTTTTGCAGGGCAAAAGACACAGTCAATAAGACAAAAAGACAGCCAACAGATTGGGAAAAGATCTTCACCAACCCCACATCTGACAGAGGATTGATCTCCACAATATATAACGAACTCAAGAAACTAGACATCAAAGTACTGAACAGTCCAATTAAAAAATGGGCTAAAGAGCTAAACAGAGAATTCACAAAACAAGAACTACAAATGGCTGAAAGACATTTAAAGAAATGCTCAACATCCTTAATCATCAGAGAAATGCAAATCAAAACGACTCTGAGATACCACCTTACACCTGTTAGAATGGCTACGATCAAAAACACCAATGACAACCAATGTTGGAGAGGATGTGGAGCAAAGGGAACACTCCTCCACTGTTGGTGGGAATGTAAACTTGTACAACCACTGTGGAAATCAGTATGGCGGTTTCTCAGAAAATTAGGAATCGAACTACCTCAAGACCCAGCCATCCCACTCTTGGGCATATACCAAGGAATGCTGATTCATACCATAAAGATACATGCTCAGCTATGTTCATAGCAGCACTATTTGTAATAGCCAGAACCTGGAAACAACCAAGATGCCCATCAACGGAAGAATGGATGAAAAAAATGTGGTACATATACACAATGCAGTACTACTCAGCAGAGAAAAACAATGAAAGCATGAAATTTGCAGGCAAATGGATGGAACTAGAAAAAATCATCCTGAGTGAGGTAAGCCAAACCCAGAAAGACAGTCATGGTATGTACTCACTCATAGGTGGATTCTAGATATAAAATAAAGAACAATTAGACCACAACCCATAGAACCATAGAGGCTATATATATAGCATGGAGGTCCCTAGGACGACTGGCATATAATAAATTTCAGTTTTACTCAATTATTGAAAAAAATAGCCAAATGAATGGAAACACATGAACTATGAACCAAAGGCTGAGGGGCCCCCAGCTGGATCAGGCCCTCTGAATAGGTGAGACAGTTGATTGGCTTGATCTGTTTGGGAGGCAACTAGGCAGTGGGACCAAGTCCTGTGCTCATTGCATGAGTTGGCTGTTTGAAACCTGGAACTTATGCAGGGACACTTGGCTCAGTCTGGGAGGAAGGGACTGGACCTGCCTGGACTGAGTCTACCAGGTTGATCGCAGTCCTCAGGGGAGGACTTGTCCTGGAGGAGGTGGGAATGGAGGGTAGGCTGGGGGTAAGGGGAGGGGGTGGGAGGGGGGAGAATAGGGGAAGCCATGGCTGATATGTAGAACTGAATGGTATTGTAAAATAATATATATATATATATTTAAAAAAATTAAAAGGTGCTGGGCAGTGGTGGCGCATGCCTTTAATCTCAGCACTTGGGAGGCAGAGCCAGGCAGATCTCTGTGAGTTTGAGGCCAGCCTGGTCTACAGAGTGAGTTCCAGGACAGGCTTCAAAGCTACACAGAGAAACCCTGTCTCAGAAAACCAAAATAAATAAATAAATAAATAAATAAATAAATAAATAAATAAATAAATAAATAAAAATAAAAATAAAAGGCTACAGTAGAATCTGAATATTAAGCCTCCGAGTGCCAAGTGGGATGCAGGCCAGGCAGTCTTGGGTTCCAACCTTGGAGACCATTTTTCATCTGTGTGCCTTTGGGAACTACACCTGTATTCTCTGAGCCTTAAGTTCATGGTAATTAACTCACATCTCTCCTCCTTTCTCAACAAGTAGCTGTTATTGTAATTATTACCTAAAGGATTCCTTTTGGGGTCCTGGAGCTCAGCCTCCATTCCGGTTCCTTCAGTCGGGGATTTCAAAGGCCATCTATGTCAGAATCACCTCCAACTTTGCTGCAATGTAAATTTTGGATGCAATGTCACACAGACCTAGTGAATCAGAACCCCTAATAAGGTGACCTCAGTATTTTGCCACTCATCTCTGATAGAGAGTAGACTTTGAGAACCTATGGCCTAGGTTAAAACAACAACAGCTTATATTCTAAAATGCTAAGTATATAGTAAATATACCATTTAGCGTCCACATTTTCCTGTGGCAAGATCAAAGGTGGCAATTTGTACTGTTATCCCAATACATTCATTAGGACATGGAAGAATGAAACAGTCCCAGACTATGTCCCACGATGTCTATTCCCATAGCAGACATCACTAATCAAATGCTGACAGATATGTTGTCTTTATGTTACCGGAGTTCCAGACATCATTAATCAAACATTGTTTAGACAAACAATCATTGATGGCTTGCGGGAGGGATCTGTGAGCCTCTTGAGGTTTCTGGGACTGGAGGGTACCAGTTTCAGGGGAAGATTCCACCTTCTTGCCCCTGACTTTCTAGGTTCAGCCTGAAATAGAGGAGCTGGACCCCTCACCTTCCATGCCAGGACAGCAGGTTTCAGACAAGCACCAGCTAGGACGGTTGCAGTATTCACTGGATTATGACTTCCAGACTGATCAGGTGGGTGTGAAGGAGGGAGAACGCTTACAAAGTGTGTGTGTGTGGGGTCTTAGGGGCTCCGGGTCTCCCTTCGTCGTGGAGGCCACGGGAGGGAGGCTGAAACATGAGTCCCTCCTCTGTGTCTGGGCACCTGCAGCTCCTGGTGGGCATCTTGCAAGCTGAAGGACTGGCAGCGTTGGACCTGGGGGGTTCCTCGGACCCCTATGTGAGTGTCTACCTGCTGCCGGACAAGCGGAGGCGACATGAGACCAAGGTGCATCGGCAGACCCTGAATCCACACTTTGGGGAGACCTTTGCCTTCAAGGTGAGTTCCTGCTCCATCACCCCATGGTCCTCAGCCTGCCTCTAGTCCCTGGAGTGCCAAGGACTGACCCCTTCAGCTTGCCCTGGAAGGAGACACAGCTGAGTTTCAGCTGCCAGCTTGTGTGTGTATAGGTGGTGGGAAGCTGTTCCCTGGGACCCAGAATTATCCCTGGGAACACTGTCAATGCCTGGGAACAATGTCTGTTTCCTTGGTCCTTGGACACTCCTGTTTGTGTTCTGTTAACACCTGAGTTGTCTTCCGTGGACCCCCGTGCTTTACTGAGGTCCCTGGAACCTCGTTGCCCCATGTTATGGGGTATTTGGACTCTGTGAGAAGATGTGTCACTGTGGTTGGTTTGATAAAGAGCTGAATGGCCAATAGCTAGGCAGGAAGAGGTTAGGTGGGATTTCTGGGGACAGAGAGGACTCTGGTAAAAAGAAAGGCAGAGTTGCCAGCCAGACACAGAAAGGAAACAGGAGGTGCAAGATGGAAGAGAGGTAATGCCACATGACAGAACATAGATTAATATAAATGGTTAATTTAAGTTATAAGAGCTAGTTGAGACAAGCATAAACTAAAGGCTGAACTTTTATAATTAATAAGAAGTCACTGTGTCGTTATTTGGGAGCTGCAGCCCTCCTCTGCTTCCACCGGAATATTCTATCCCTCATGCCCTCTTTCTCCCTGACTTCCTACCCCCCTCCCCTTGTGTTCCCTTCCACCAGGTCCCGTATGTGGAACTGGGGGGCAGAGTGCTGGTCCTGGCGGTGTATGACTTCGATGGCTTCTCCCACAACGATGCCATCGGGGAAGTGCGGGTGCCCATGAGCCCTCCCATTTCCTCTTCTGTGTGGTTTGAATAGGTATGGCCCCCAGAGACTCCTGAGTTTGAATGCTTGGTCCATGGGGAGTGGCACTATTGGGAGGCGTGGCCTTGTTAGAAGAAGTGTGTCACTGTGGGTGCGGGGTTTGGTGGTGGTGGTGGTGGTGGTGGTTGTTGGTGGTGGTGGTGATGGTGGTGGTGGTGGTGGTGGTGATGGTGGTGATGGTGGTGGTGGTGTGGTGGTGATGGTGGTGATGGTGGTGGTTGTTGTTGTTGTTGTTGGTGGTGGTGGTGATGGTGGTGGTGATGGTGGTGATGGTCGTGGTGGTGGTGGTGGTGGTGGTGATGGTGGTGGTGGTGTGGTGTGGTGATGGTGGTGATGGTGGTGGTTGTTGTTGTTGTTGGTGGTGGTGGTGGTGGTGATGGTGGTGGTGGTGGTGGTGATGGTGGTGATGGTGGTGGTGGTGGTGGTGGTGTGGTGGTGGTGGTGGTGGTGGTGGTGATGGTGGTGGTGTGTGGTGGTGTGGTGGTGGTGTGGTGGTGATGGTGGTGGTGGTGGTGGTGGTGGTGGTGGTGGTGGTGGTGGTGGTGGTGGGGTGGTGGTGGTGGAGGTGGTGGTGTTGGTGATGGTGGTGGTGGTGGTGGTGGACTTGGATGTCTCCTATCCTCAAGCGAGGCCTAGAGTGGCATTCACTTCTGCTGCCTGTGGATCCAGATGTTGAACCCTCAGCTCCTTCTCCAGCACCCTGTCTGTCTGCACGCTGCCATGTCCTCCATGGTGATAGTGGACTGAACCTCTGAACTGTAAGCCAGCCCCAATTAAATGTTTTCCTTTATAAGAGTTGCCGTGGTCTTGATGTCTCTTCGCAGCAATCAAACCCTAACTGAGATACGTCCCCACCACCCAGATCCTCTTACCATAGATTGGGACCGCCAAAATGTCATGCCTACTACATTATGAGCACACCCCTTCACTCACATGCACAGGACCTAAGGACTAGAAACACATGGGGCTTCTATTTCTGTCCCAGTTGAGGGATAGCCTCAGCTACAGTCTCCTTTGTTTATCTGTTGTGATTAGGATGTGAAATGTCCTCATAGGATACAGTGTTTGTTTTTGTTTTTGTTTTTGTTTTTTTTTTTTCGAGACAGGGTTTCTCTGTGTAGCTTTGCGCCTTTCCTGGAGCTCACTTGGTAGCCCAGGCTGGCCTCGAACTCACAGAGATCCGCCTGGCTCTGCCTCCCGAGTGCTGGGATTAAAGGCGTGTGCCACCACCGCCCGGCAGGATACAGTGTTTGAACTCTTTTTGTTTGTTTGTTTGTTTGTTTTAGGAAAGGGTTCCTCTGTGTAGCCCTAACTGTCCTGAATCTTGCTCTGTAGCCCAGGCTGGCCTCCAACTCACAGAGATCACCTGCCTCTGCCTCTTGAGTGCTGGGATTAAAGGCATGCGCCACCACTGCCTGACCAGTGTTTGAACTCTTGATCCCAACAATTAGTACTGTGGGGGGACCTTCAGGAGGCAATGCCTACTTGGCTGAAGTGGGTTGCTGGAAGGCCAGCCTTGAGGGTCCGACTAAATCTGGGTCCTACATCCTGATCTCAGATATGTGAAAAAGTCAGATTACAACCTCCCACTGCCATGCCTCTCTGGGGATGGTCTGTGCCTTCTCCAGCCATGAGCCCAAAAGACCTCCTTAAACAGTTTCTGTTGGGTATATTAACCACTTGTAGAAAAAAATTAATAATACATTGCATCTCCCTTCCCCAGCCAGTCTTAGCTGGACTTGAAAATAATTTTATTTATTTATATTTTACATATGAGTGCTCTGCGTGTATATCTACATGCCAGAAGCAGGCATCAGATCTCATTACAGATGGTTGTGAACGACCATGAGGTTTCTGGTATTTGAACTCAGGATCTGTGGAAGAACAGCCAGTGCTCTTAACCACTGAGCCATCTCTCCAGCCCCAGAGTGACCTTTTAAATTAAATTATTTTTTATTTTATGTGTATGGATATTTCTCCTGCATGTATGTCTGTGCAGCACATGCGTGTGGTGCCCCCAGAGTTCAGAAGAGGGAGTTAGATCCCCTGGAACCGGAGTTACAGATGGTTGTGAGCTTCCATGTGGGTGCTGGGAAGAGAACCTGGGTCCTCTGCAAGAGCAACAAGTACTTTGGATCACCGAGACATCTTTCCAGACCCCTATATTGACCTTTTGTGTCCCCTGAGGGTTAATATTGAATCAGAGCCAGGGTCTAGTACTATAATTCCTCTTTTCTGAATCTTCCAGGACACTGAGAGTTGGCCTCTCGCAGAAGCAAGGTGGAAGGCTCAGTGCTTAGGCTTTGATTGGCATTAGGAAGTGTCCCCAGAAGGGAACATGTTCCTGGATGGAAGCATCCATGTCTGGAACTTGCTGGGAGCTGGAAACTGGCACTGTGAGTCTGTGTGGGTGGTTGTGTTGGTACCTCACATTGATCATTTTTCCAGATACAGACTGTTGAGGTAGAAGCCCAACCTAGGCCACATTTCTCCCTCTCCAGACCCCACCCCGAGAAAGCCTGCCAAGCTGCGGCTCCTCCCTCTGAGATGCTTGAGACCACGCCTACAGGGTATTTAAGACCCGGCCCATAGACTGGCCTCGTGGTTTCTCCTCCTCCCCTGAGACCACCCGGGGAATGCTTTGCTCAGATTAAAACCTTTAATTTGGCCTGATCGATTCATTGCATTGGCAGAGAACCCCACTGTCAGGGTACGAAAGCCTTTCACCCTGAGGTGCCACTCCCTTTGGCTGCTCACAGATGCCTGTCATCGAGAGACAGTGGTGTGTGTGTGTGTGTGTGTGTGTGTGTGTGTGTGTATGTGTGTGTGTATGTGTGTATGTGTGTGTGTGTATGTGTGTATGTGTGTGTGTGTGTGTGTGTGTGTGTGTGTGCTTGTGTTATTTGGGATGGCCTCCCACTATAGCCCAGGCTGCCCTTCACCTCACAGTGATCCTTCTGTCTTAGCCGCCCCAACTCTGGGATGACAAACCGGAATCACCATGCCTGATGAGAATCACTGATCCGGTGAGAATTGCTTTACCTCAGCACCATGACTGCCTGGCTGCTTCCACACTCTCTGCTGTGGTCACAGCTGAACCCTCCGACACTGTAAGCCCCAAATAAACTCTTCTCTAAGTGGCCTTGGTCATGGTGTCTCCTCACAGCAACAGAAAAGTAACCTTGCGTTCCCTTCCGTGACAGGGTATGGGTGGGAGTGGGCATGTGGGTGTGGACGGGAGTGTGTTCTGTTCTGAAGGGTCAAGGAAGAAAAGGAGATGCAATGAGTCTTATTTAAGATGTGTTTGCCCCTGCATGGCATGCACATGCTCCCTGAGTCATCCAGAAGCCAGGTGGATGGAGGCAACACTAGGGAAGGGTTGTGTGTGTGTGTGTATGTGTGTATGTGTGTGTGTATGTATGTGTGTGTATGTGTGTGTATGTGTATGTGTGTGTATATGTGTGTGTATGTGTGTGTGTATATGTGTGTGTGTATGTGTGTGTGTATGTGTGTGTATGTGTGTGCGTATGTGTGTTTATGTGTGTATGTGTATGTGTGTGTATGTGTGTGTGTATATGTGTGTGTATGTGTGTGTGTATATGTGTGTGTGTGTGTGTGTGTGTGTGTGTGTGTGTGTGTGGCCTAGCATATCCAAACCCCAAACCCCTGGGTATGATTTCTGCAGTACTGCAGCAAGTGTTTAGTATCTCTAAGTGCCTAGATAGGGCTTTGCCCACCAGCTGTCTCAGTGGGTAAAGTCTTGGATCTCCAGCTGGCATGTAGAAGTACCTGAGGTGGGCGAGAAGAGACACAAGGATCCCGGGAGCTCCCTGGCCAGCCTGTTCAGCCAATCAGTGAGCCCCTGCCAGGTTCAGTGAGAGACCCTGTCTCAAAAAATAAGGGGGAGAGGACCAGGGGAAGACGCCCAGCGCTGACCTTTGCCCTCTGTACTTGTGTTCATGGGCACGTGCGACATTATACACATCTATACTAAACACCTGCCACGTTCCTGGGGCGTGAAAAAAGGTTCTTTGAGACAAGGTTCAGGCCGTCCTTAAACTCGAGTCCTCCGGCTTCAGGCTCTCAGGATGACCGCTGTGGCTACGATGTCCTGTAATAGCCAATGTGCCTTCTTTAATTTTTAAGGCAGGTCCTCAGCACGTAGCCCAGGCTGGCCTGGGGCTGGCTATGTGCACCAGGCTGGCCTCACCTGCCTCTGCCTCTGGGGTGCTAGGATTAAGGGCATGTGCCACCATATCCGGTCCTCCTTTTTTTCCTTGGACAGATCTCTCTCCGTATATAGTCGAGGTTGACCTTAAGCTCATCCTGTGTAGATCAGGCTGACCTCAGACAGGGTTTCTGCCTCTCAAGGGTTGGGATTACAGGTATGTACCACCATAGCCACTTTGTAGTGCAAGCTTTCAACCAGAAAATTCTTCCCCAAAGTAACAAAACTAGAAGTTCCTATGGTTCTAATGGTGGGAAATCCGGGAATGCCCTGAGGGTTCAGATAACTGTATCCTCACATCCTAGGAGAAGTAGCGGAGAGGTGAATTGAGATGGGGTAGGGGTGAGGAGGGAGGGGAGCTGAGATGGGGTAGGGGTGAGGTGAAAGGGGGATGGGGTAGGGGTAATGTGGGAAGGGATTTAGAATGGGGTGGGGTGATGTGGGAGGGAATTTGAGATGGGGTAGGGATGAGGTGGGAGGGTATTTGGGGTAGGATAGCATGAGGTGGGAAGGGAGTTGGGATGGAGTAGGGGTGAGGTGGGAGGGGATTTGGGATGGGGTAGGAGTGAGGTGGGAGGGGAGCTGAGATGGGGTAGGGGTGAGGTGAAAGGGGGATGGGCCCTGCTGGGGGGCAGCGGGAGGGTACACCTGTGGTGGAGACAGGCTATACAAAGGCCAGGGCGTGAGGAACATGCAGGACTCACCGGAGAGCTGCAAAGGTCTGTGGGAGGCAGGAAAAGGAGACAGAATCCAGAGCCTGTGTCAGGCTTAAGCTTGCTAGTGGGACTTGAGATACAGCTTCCAGTCTAGTCGTGTGCGTGTGCGTGTGCGTGTGCGTGTGCGTGTGCGTGTGCGTGTGCGTGTGTGTGTGTGTGTGTTTAAGACAGTATCTGATTCTGTAACCCTGACTGGTTTGTAATTTACAGTAATCCTGCCTCAGTTTCCCCTCTCAAGTGCTGGATTACAGATGTGAGTCACTACACCTGGCTTTGGGCTGGCTGTGATGTGTCCCATCCACTAAGAGAGGACAGTCAGACGGACATTCGGACATTCGGCTCTACCTAATTTGGGCCTTTGAAATCTGCATGGTGCATTCACACACAGTGGAAAGTGACCTCTGCTGGCCTACGGGTCTGAAGGCCACTGAGTAGGGAAGAAGCTTTTGTGGTACAAAATGGGGTGAGTGGAGCCCCGAGGGTTCCAGACAGGACCATAGAGAAGATGTGGAGGATGTCTGTGTGGGGATTTGAGAGGAAAGGAAGGGGGTGGGGTGGGGGACAGGGCAGGGCCGTGCCGGGCTCTCAAGCTCAGAGCTTCTACTTCCTCCTCCGCCCATTCCAGTGCTAGCCTCTGGCCTCACCAATGGGCTGGCAAAAGAAAAAATTCTTGAGTTTAAAGTCCAGCAGGTAAAGTTCCAGACCTAGGACTCCTGTGTTCCTTATGAAGCATCAAGACACATGGCTAGAGCTGGGGGGAACCTCGGGGTCTGGGGGACTTTGGTGCTACTGGTAAGTTCTCTCCTGCTCAGGCCTGAGCTGGGGTCCAAGGGAGGGAGGGGTAGAAAGTGGCTGGAATGTACACCCCCAGAGGTGTGGAGGAAGGTTCCTCAGCCAGGGCCTTGAGGGAGCAGGGGGTGGTCACTACCTGGAGAAGGAAGGATGCTGAGTTTGGAGGACTATAGACAATCTTACTACAGCGGAGTCTGGATGCTGTAGTGTCGGGCGTGGAGAGTGAACATACATGGAGCCGCTCACACACACAGCCCAGCCCTCCTCCCCCAGACCCAGAAGCCCAGAGCCTGCCCTGCCTCCCACACCCTAACTCTCTTCCCACAAACCCACGGCGTCCAGCCTCTGCCCCCCCTCAACTCTGCCCACAGTCTGTCTTCAGAGTCCACTTTTATTTTCCTCCTGTTGTCCCCCAGGGCCACCCTCCCTCCCCCAAGGCCTCTGGTTATATTTTTCAGAAAGTGAAAGTCCTCATGTTATCTCTTGCCTGTATCCGGGAACCAAGGTTGGTTCCCGACTCCCTGGAGTTCCACCTCTGCCATGGGTGACCGGTCTTCCTAGCCAACAGAGCGCCAGTGTCGGGACGACCTTTATCACACCCACATTCCTCTCCTTGGTCAGGGTTGGAGGAAAGGTTGGGGACAGAGATCAGGAGAGTCTCAACAGCCAGGCCAGCCCCACCTCCCGATCTCCCCTAGCTCAGCTAATTTCTTCTTACCTGGATTCCTCTAGGGTCTGTCCGGTTGCACCGTGGTCAGGGCGGCTGGTGAGTAAAACCCCACGTTTAATCATTGTCCTTGCCGGGAGAGGAGACCCCAGTTCCTCTGAGTCTGAGGGCCCATGGTGGGCTGAGGGCAAGGGAAGATTCTCAACTTGGATGTGGGGAGGTGGTACACAGCGGTGGGAGGGAGCCTGATGAATGATCCATGCTTTTCTAACTTGAAAGCCTCACTCAAATTCTCAGGCCTAAACCCAGTGAGAAACCTGATAGAGGAAGCTCAGAACACCAGCTCCATCACTCCGAGCTGGGAGGCCCCAGAGCCCACTGGCCCTCAGAACCTGACCTACTGGGTCCGGTGGCTTGGAGATGGTGAGAGAAATAACGTTCAGAACACAGCAGATACCCGGGGCGTGGTGGAAAGGCTTGCTCCCGCTTCTTCGTATGAAGTTTGTGTGTGGGTAGAAAAAGATGGAGGCAGAAGCTCCACACAAACTGTCAAAGCCTCCACAGGCGAGAGGCAGACTCTCTCGTATTCTTTCCTTGTTTGGAAAGGACCTGCTTAAGGGGTGACAGGAGAGCCTGGCGGTGGCGGTGGTGGTGGTGGCGGTGGTGGCATTGATCCCAGCATTCGAGAGTCAGAGACAGGCGGATCTCTGTGAGTTCAAGGCCAGCCTGGTCTATAGAGCAAGATCCAGGATAGCCAGGGCTACACAGAGAAACCCTGGAGAGAGAGAGAGAGAGAGAGAGAGAGAGAGAGGGAGGGAGGGAGGGAGGGAGGGAGGGAGGGAGGGAGGGAGGGGGAGGGAGGGAGGGAGGAAGGGGGAGGGAGGGAGGGAGGGGGAGGGAGGGAGGGAGGGAGGGAGAGAGAGAGAGAGAGAGAGAGAGAGAGAGAGAGAGAGAGAGAGAGAGAGAGAGGAGAAGGTGGAAGATTCCACAATCCAACAGAACTGGAATGAAATCCATACGAGTGAATCTCTGGGTTTTATCACCCACCTTAAACAGAGGAAAAGAGATACAGGTGAAATGGATCCTCATAGTTCATGTAGCCCAGTGGGTCCAGGAGGATCCCTAGCATAAAGGGAGCATAAAATCAGCATTCCTAATTTCATACTAGATTATTCCTGGCTCCATGGGTTGCAACTGGCCACATCCCAGGAGCTCACCCATCACATAATCTTGTGCCTCCCTACTGGGCTTCCTATTGGTCTCAGCCACCCACACGGGGCCCATGACTTACAGAAATGTGAGGACCAGGAATAGTTGATCTTCCCATAGGTCTTTCTTACAGTCACAGCCCCAGGGTGGGAGATGGGAGCAACAACTGCGTTGCCTTTTGTTTTTATTGTGTGACCTGGGTGTGAGTATGGTGTTATCCATTGAAGCAGGTGGCTAGGTCACTGAAGACAGTGACTTCCTCTCTCCCAGCAGCCCTGGACTGCCATTTGCTCACCTCGGTGAGGTCTCATGAGTACACCCTCCATATATGGATGTTTAGGGCATTCATCTTGGGTAGGCTTTATACCTACGACCACAGCTGTTGGGAGTTCATGTGTACTACAGCTATGTTGGACCCCAAGACAAGCGTTTCACACCCCTCCTCCCCATCTTCCCGTTCTTACATTCCTTTCACCCCCTTCCCATGATGTTCTCTGAGCCTTGGGGAGGATGACGGGTGTGTCTTAAACATCTCAACCATACATGAGTCCCTGGGTTAACCATGTCATTACAGAGAGCAGCGTCTTTGAACAAGGCCGAGGAGCCATGAAGGTCCCTGGTACAAGTCCATGCACTTGTCCCTACTTGGCGCCTGGAGCATGTCCAAACACTGGCTCATCCTTAATTAATTAATTTAATTTTCAAGACACGGTATGTCTGTGTAGCCCGGACTGTCCTGGAACTCACTCTGTAGACCAGGCTGGCCTGGAACTAACTAATTGCCTCCCACGTGCTAGGATTAAAGGCATATGCCACCATACCCAGTCGATATATTTATTTATTCATGTGTGTGTGTGTGTGTGTGTGTGTGTGTGTGTGTGTGTGTGTGTGTGTGATGGTGGTGGTGGTGGTGGTGCTCAGAGCATGTTGTCAGTGTCTTCCTGTGTGGCTCAGTACCTTATTTACTTTATATCTAAATTTATTTATTGTTATTACATGTATTTGTTTGTGTGTGCGTGCTTAACTGCGAATATGACTCCATATCCTCAGCTTAGAGTTAACTAGGAAGCCCAGACTGTCTTTGAACCTAGGAAGTCCTCCTGTCTCAGTCTCCCAAGGGATGACATTATAGGCACAAACCACATAGGTTTCACAGATTAGGGAAATTTGGGGCAAATGATTGATTGTTCCTTCTGCCCTTATTTTCAGATCCAGACCCAGTGAGAAACCTGAGGGTGGAGGCTCAGGACAGCAGCTCCATCAGCCTGACATGGGACGTCGCCGAGGGCTCCTCCTCCCCCTCCTCCCAGAACCTCACCTACTGGGCCCAGTGCACTGAAGATGGTGGCCAGAGTGAGACCCGGAACACAACAGACACCCGAGTCACCGTGGATGGACTGTGTCCTGCCTCTTCATATGAGTGTTCTGTGTGGGTGGAAAGAGATGGAGTCAGCAGCTCCAAGGTGAATCTCAGTCACTCCACAGGTGAGAGCGGACACTCTTGTCTTCTTTCTCCTTAACCAGAAGTGGTGAAAGGTGGTTGAGACATGACAAGAGAAATCTGCAGGCGTCATGCCCCATGGGAATAAAGTGGAAGCCAAGTATGGACGATTCACTTTTTTATAAGCCACATCAGAAATGAGCAAGACATGGGTCAAATGGGTGTTCAGGGGATGTTTCCAGTTGTCCAACAGGACCTAAATAGTCTCCTTTTTATGCCCGTTACCATTTTTTTTTTGTGTGTAGGGTTATTACATTCTGTGTGAGAGTAGATCATGTGTGTGCACATGTCTGTGTGTGAGTGCTTGTTCAAAAGCTAGGAATTAGCCTTAGAATGGTTCCTCAGAGTCAACGACCTTGATTTGGAGACAGAGTCTCTTACTCAGACATGCACTCACCACTTGGACCAGATCCTCTCTTCCCACATTGGCTTCCACAGTGTTGGGGTGACAGGTTTGAGATATCCTGTCATGTTTTCACAGGGTTCTGGGATTGAACTCAGCTCCTGGTGTTTGTATCGCAAGTACTTGATCAGATGAGCAACTTCCACAGGCCCTTGTTCACGTTTGAGATAGCATGTCCCTATGTTTCCCAGACTGGCTTGGAACTCAATATGTTGTCCAGGCTGGTTTGAATTTGATGGTGCTTGTCACATAGGAGATTGGGAAGGCATGGCCCTCATCACAGACAGCATTTGGAAAGGTCTGGTCTAGATCTTGATATTCAGTATGATGGACATGTTGGTAGCACCAGCATTTCCCTATAGCTGATTGGGGATGCTTTATTTCTAACCTGAGAAAAGAACATCCATGTGCTCAAGAAGTTCTGGTTACCTATATGCAAACTTCAAGAACTACTGGTCTAGGCCAGCACAGTGATACCCAGGTGTGATGCTAGCACTGAGGAGATAGAGATAGATACTAGGATCTGAAGGTGAAGGTTATCCTTGGCTACATAGAGAGTATGAAGGCAACTGGGACCTTGTGAGACTGTACTGACTAGTTTTGTCAACTTGACATAAGAGAACGTCACCTGGGAAGAGGGAAGTTTAACGGAGAAAATGCCTTCATTGCATTGCCCTGTGAGGCTTTTTCTTGATGACTGATTGATGTGGGAGTGTTCTGCCCACGGTGGGTGGTACCATTCCCTACACAGGTGGTCTTGGGGTGTATATGAAAGCCAGCTGAGCATTTATGGAGAGCAAGCTAGTCAGCAGCATTTCTCCATGGCCTCTGCTTCAGTTCCTGCCTCCAGGTTCCTGCCTGGAGTTCCTGCCCTGACTACACTTCATAACGGACTGTAACGTGCAAGATGAACTAAACCTTTCCACTCCTAGTTGCTCTGAGTCATGGTGCTTTTCTACAACAGTAGAAACCCCAGCAGGACAGAAACCCTGTTTGAGGACCAGACCTAGTTCATCTCCCCAACCAAATATTGAGAGCATCTAGAAAACTTTTAAAGCAGAGTGCCCACTGGCTGCTTCCTTTGCCCTGTCCTGATGCTGACCTGTATCTTTTTTGTTAATTTCTCAGCTCCAAACCCAGTGAGAAACCTGAGGGTGGAAGCTCAAAACAGCAGCTCCATCAGCCTGACCTGGGACGTCCCTGAGAACTCCTGCTCCTCCTCCTCCCAGGACCTCACCTACTCGGCCCAGTGCACTGCAGATGGTGGCCAGAGTGAGCCCTGGAACACAACAGACACCCGAGTCACTGTGGGTGACCTGTGTCCTGCCTGTTCATATGAGTGTTCTGTGTGGGTGGAAAGAGATGGAGTCAGCAGCTCCATGGTGACTCTCAATCAATCCACAGGTGAGAGCGGATGGACACTCTTGTCCTCTTTCTCCTTAACCAGAAGTGGTAAAAAGTGGTTGAGACGTGACAAGAGAAATCTGCAGGCGTCATGCCCCAGAGAGAATAAAGTGGAAGCCAAGTATGGACGATTCCCTTTTTTATCAGCCACATCAGAAATGAGCAAGACATGGATCAAATGGGTGTTCAGGGGACGTTTCCAGTTGTCCAACAGGACCTAAATAGTCTCCTTTTTCTGCCCTTTTCCATTTTCCTGTGTGTGTTTGTGTGTGTGTTTGCGTGTGTATGTATGTATGTATGTATGTATGTATGTAGCTTGCATGTGTACGTGTGTGCTTCGTATGTGAAGGTGAGTAGTTGTGTGTGAAGGTCCATGGTTGTGGTCAAGAACCATCAACTCGTCAGCTCCATTCATTCTTACCTGGACAGACTTCTTGTCTAGACTCTTCTTTTCTCTCAGACAGGGACTCATGATAGAACTCGGACTGTGTTAGACTTCACTATGGTAGACCATGCTGGCCTTGAATTCACACAGATAAACCTTACTCTGCCTCTGAGTTCTGGGATTAACAGAAGAAGCCACCACTCCCAGCCCATTTTATTTATTCATTATTTGATTTGATTTGATATGTGTTTGTTTATTGGATGTGTGGATGAGTATGTGGAGGTCATAGGAGCATTTGGTGGGAGTAAATACTCTCCTCCAATATGTGGGTCCCAGAGATTGAACTCAAGTAATCAGACTTGGTGGCATTCACCTTTATCTCCTGATCCATATTGGCGGCCCCTTATTTTGAATATTAAGATGTCTGTTTTTACACTAAGCGCAGCCCTTCTCGTGGACTCATTTTCCTTCACCATGCCCACCTACTGGCCCTCCTGTCACAGAGAGTTTTCCTTTACTTTTCCGTCACATCTATATGATTTTATGTAAGTATATAAATGTCTAGGAACAAGAAACGAGAGAAAATATACAGTATTTGTCTTTCAGAGACTGGTTAATATACTTAAATGTTTTTCTTTCAAAACAGAGTTTCGCTGTGAATCTTTGTCTGTCCTGGAACTCACTCTGTAGACCAGGCTAGCCTCAAACTCATTGAGATCCTCTGGCCCCTGCCTCCCAAGTGCTGGGATTAAAGGCGTGTGGCACCATGCCTGGATAATTTACTTAAATTTTAATAAGAAATTATTTTAAGTGTATGGTTATTTTCCTGCACATATGTCTGTGCACCGTGTGTGTGTGTGTGTGTGTGTGTGTGTGTGTGTGTGTGTGTCTGTGCAGCAAGCGAGGAAGCATCATTTCTCCATGGTTTCTGCCTCAGTTTCTGCTTCCAGGTTCTTGCCTTGGCATCTCTCAGTGATGCGCTGTAAAGGATGAGTGGAACTAAATCCTTTGCTCCCCAAGTTGCTTTTGGTCATACTGTTTAATCAGGGCAACATAAACTCTATCTAGGGTTGGATGATGGTGGTAACGCCTTTAATTCTAGTACTCAAGAGGCAGAGGCTGGCTGGGCTCTGAGTTCTAGGCCAGCCTGGTCTACAGAGCCAACTCTAGGACAGCCAGGGCTATACAGTGGTACCCGAAAAAATTAATAATAATAAAAATTAAAGAAACCCTATCTAAGACAATACTCCACAGGGTATAACTTATGATGCTCATGTACTCATGAGAGTGGAGCCATCCACTGAGGCTTGACCAACCTACCAGGGCCACCACCCTGAGGAAAACTGACTCTCCTGCCTCTAGAGGCAAACTGCCTATGGTCAGCTCCTCAGGTAGCGGGTGGAACATCAGTGTTCCCTCCCTGCTGTCTGGAATGTTGGCTGTCCTGGTCTCATTCAGGATTTGTGCAAGCAATCTTCGCTGCTGTGAGTTCATGAGTATGCAACAGTCCTGTCCTGTCCAGAAGGCACCTCTGTCTCTCATCATCCTCGTGCCCTCCTCCTCTGTCATGTTCCCTGAGTTTGGGGGTTATTTTTTGTAACATTATTTATTTATTTGTGTGTCGTGTGTGTGTGTGTGTGTGTGTGTGTGTGTGTGTGTGTGTGTATGTGTGTAGGGTTTTTACATCATTCATGTGTAACAGTGGATCATGTGTGTGCACACTCCTGTGTGTGAGTGTTTGTTCAGAGCCAGGAGTCACCTTAGATGTGGTTCCTCAGAGTCACTGACCTTGATTTGGAGACAGAGACTCTTACTCAGACATGCACTCACCACTTGGACCAGATCCTCTCTTCCCACATTGGCTTCCACAGTGTTGGGGTGACAGGTTTGAGATATCCTGTCATGTTTTCACAGGGTTCTGGGATTGAACTCAGCTCCTGGTGTTTGTATCGCAAGTACTTGATCAGATGAGCAACTTCCCCAGGCCCTTGTTCACGTTTGAGATAGCATGTCCCTATGTTTCCCAGACTGGCTTGGAACTCAATATGTTGTCCAGACTGGTTTGAATTTGATGGTGCTTGTCACATAGGAGATTGGGAAGGCATGGCCCTCATCACAGACAGCATTTGGAAAGGTCTGGTCTAGATCTTGATATTCAGTATGATGGACATGTTGGTAGCACCAGCATTTCCCTATAGCTGATTGGGGATGCTTTATTTCTAACCTGAGAAAAGAACATCCATGTGCTCAAGAAGTTCTGGTTACCTATATGCAAACTTCAAGAACTACTGGTCTAGGCCAGCACAGTGATACCCAGGTGTGATGCTAGCACTGAGGAGATAGAGATAGACACTAGGATCTGAAGGTGAAGGTTATCCTTGGCTACATAGAGAGTATGAAGGCAACTGGGACCTTGTGAGACTGTACTGGCTAGTTTTGTCAACTTGACATAAGAGAACGTCACCTGGGAAGAGGGAAGTTTAACGGAGAAAATGCCTTCATTGCATTGCCCTGTGAGGCTTTTTCTTGATGACTGATTGATGTGGGAGTGTTCTGCCCACGGTGGGTGGTACCATTCCCTACACAGGTGGTCTTGGGGTGTATATGAAAGCCAGCTGAGCATTTATGGAGAGCAAGCTAGTCAGCAGCATTTCTCCATGGCCTCTGCTTCAGTTCCTGCCTCCAGGTTCCTGCCTGGAGTTCCTGCCCTGACTACACTTCATAACGGACTGTAACGTGCAAGATGAACTAAACCTTTCCACTCCTAGTTGCTCTGAGTCATGGTGCTTTTCTACAACAGTAGAAACCCCAGCAGGACAGAAACCCTGTTTGAGGACCAGACCTGGTTCATCTCCCCAACCAAATATTGAGAGCATCTAGAAAACTTTTAAAGCAGAGTGCCCACTGGCTGCTTCCTTTGCCCTGTCCTGATGCTGACCTGTATCTTTTTTGTTAATTTCTCAGCTTCAAACCCAGTGAGAAACCTGAGGGTGGAAGCTCAAAACAGCAGCTCCATCAGCCTGACATGGGACGTCCCTGAGAACTCCTGCTCCTCCTCCTCCCAGAACCTCACCTACACGGCCCAGTGCACTGCAGATGGTGGCCAGAATAAGACCAAGAACACAACAGACACCCGAGTCACTGTGGATGGCCTGTGTCCTGCCTCTTCATATGAGTGTTCTGTGTGGGTGGAAAGAGATGGCGTCAGCAGCTCCAAGGTGAATCTCAGTCACTCCACAGGTGAGAGCGGACACTCTTGTCTTCTTTCTCCTTAACCAGAAGTGGTAAACAGTGGTTGACACGTGACAAGAGAAATCTGCAGGCGTCATGCCCCAGAGGGAATAAAGTGCAAGCCAAGTATGGACGATTCCCTTTTTTTATCAGCCCCATAAGAAATGAGCAAGACATGGGTCAAATGGGTGTTCATGGGACGTTTCCAGTTGTCCAACAGGACCTAAATAGTCTCCTTTTTCTGCCCTTTTCCATTTTCCTGTGTGTGTGTGTGTGTGTGTGTGTGTGTGTGTGTGTGTGTGTGTGTATGTAGCTTGCATGTGTATGTGTGTGCTTCGTATGTGAAGGTGAGTAGTTGTGTGTGAATTTCCATGGTTGTGGTCAAGAACCATCAACTCGTCAGCTCCATTCATTCTAACCTGGACAGACTATCGAGGACTATGGGGGTCCAGCCCCTCGATAGTCCCCTCCCAGGGTCCGCTGAAGTCTCTATCAACCAGCTGAGGATCTATTCTTTAGGGACGGTAAATCAGTGTACGCACGCAGAGTTCTTTGGTCCATTCGCTTTAATTCCTCTGGCATAACATCCTTTATACACAGCTTTAGTTCTGTTGTCATGTCTAGCTCCTTTCTTGCCTGATTTCTCTCTATATTTATCTACTGTCCCCTCTAGGTTCTCATCTATCTAGTTCTTTCCCCTATCAGCTCCTCTCCCGTCTACTTCTCTCTCATCTGGGTCTTCCTCATCTTGTTCTTCCCCATCTGGCCCTTCCTCATCTTCCATCTCCTTCCTCTAGTCCTCTCTTTTAGCTCTTCAATCTAGTTCTTCCCCATCTCAGTTCGTTCCTCTCAAGTTCTTACCCATCTAGTTCTTCCATTCTCTTCTCTCTTCTCTGTCCTCCCCTGCCCTGGGAGTTCTGGTATATATACACTTACAAGCAGTATTTCCTTAGCAGTGCAAAGCCAGGCTTCCAGGGTCAAATGGAGGGGTGATAAGAATAGGCTTAATTGACACATCCGCCAGGCCTTCTCAAACAGGTAACCTGGATGCTTAAGTCTGTTCTTAGAGAGTACAGAGGTATCTCTGATAAGGTACTTTCCTCCATCCGGTGATGGACCTGGCCGGATGCTACCAATAATGATAATTACAGGGAGACTTGAACTGGGAGTTCTGGCTGAGCATAGCTGTTAGCACAGAAGGTTATCTAAAAATTCCTAGAAGTGGTTAGGTAAGTAGTTAGAGGTCTATAAAGTTAGTAAGGCGTAAGAAAGGAGGGGTCTGAGCTAAATTGTGTAAAGCTATTACTTAATGTCTACCTGACCTAGGCGGTGTCCCCTTGTGGAATTTACCTTAAGTCAGGAGACTCGCCTGTGGGTTGTTATCATTGTTAGTCCACCTGGGACTACAATGGGCGCCCACCTGGATGGTGTTTCCTGTAGTCCTTGAAAGTGGCCAAGGAAGATATCTGATTCCAGAGAAAGCCTTTCTCTGAGGCTGTTCTCCAAATTACCTGGAATGTGTATGTCCAGAGAGTGCTTAGTCTACACTGTTAGTCCTTCTTAGGGAAAAGTCAATTGGGAAAGCTATGAAAGCACACATGATTTTCATAACAGAATACAGCTGATATATAACAAGCCAAGTAACACCAAAACCTCCTTGGGATTTGGCTTCCTCTGGAGGAATTCCATGATCCCTCCAGGTAGTGACTTTGCCATAACCAGCTGAGTTCTTATGATATATTCCTGTGGCCCGCAACAACAGACTTCTTGTCTAGACTCTTCTTTTCTCTCAGACAGGGACTCATGATAGAACTCGGACTGTGTTAGACTTCACTATGGTAGACCATGCTGGCCTTGAATTCACACAGATAAACCTTACTCTGCCTCTGAGTTCTGGGATTAACAGAAGAAGCCACCACTCCCAGCCCATTTTATTTATTCATTATTTGATTTGATTTGATATGTGTTTGTTTATTGGATGTGTGGATGAGTATGTGGAGGTCATAGGAGCATTTGGTGGGAGTAAATACTCTCCTCCAATATGTGGGTCCCAGAGATTGAACTCAAGTAATCAGACTTGGTGGCAATCACCTTTATCTGCTGATCCATATTGGCGGCCCCTTATTTTGAATATCAAGATGTCTGTTTTTACACTAAGCGCAGTCCTTCTCGTGGACTCATTTTCCTTCACCATGCCCACCTACTGGCCCTCCTGTCACAGAGAGTTTTCCTTTACTTTTCTGTCACATCTATATGATTTTATGTAAGTATATAAATGTCTAGGAACAAGAAACGAGAGAAAATATACAGTATTTGTCTTTCAGAGACTGGTTAATATACTTAAATGTTTTTCTTTCAAAACAGAGTTTCGCTGTGAATCTTTGTCTGTCCTGGAACTCACTCTGTAGACCAGGCTAGCCTCAAACTCATTGAGATCCTCTGGCCCCTGCCTCCCAAGTGCTGGGATTAAAGGCATATGGCACCATGCCTGGATAATTTACTTAAAATTTAATAAAAAATTATTTTAAGTGTATGGTTATTTTCCTGCACATATGTCTGTGCACCGTGTGTGTGTGTGTGTGTGTGTGTGTGTGTGTGTGTGTGTGTGTGTCTGTGCAGCAAGCCAGGAAGCATCATTTCTCCATGGTTTCTGCCTCAGTTTCTGCTTCCAGGTTCTTGCCTTGGCATCTCTCAGTGATGCGCTGTAAAGGATGAGTGGAACTAAATCCTTTGCTCCCCAAGTTGCTTTTGGTCATACTGTTTAATCAGGGCAACATAAACTCTATCTAGGGTTGGATGATGGTGGTAACGCCTTGAATCCTAGTACTCAAGAGGCAGAGGCTGGCTGGGCTCTGAGTTCTAGGCCAGCGTGGTCTACAGAGCCAACTCTAGGACAGCCAGGGCTATACAGTGGTACCCGAAAAAATTAATAATAATAAAAATTAAAGAAACCCTATCTAAGACAATACTCCACAGGGTATTGGTATGATGCTCATGTACTCATGCGAGTGGAGCCATCCACTGAGGCTTGACCAACCTACCAGGACCACCACCCTGAGGAAAACTGACTCTCCTTCCTCTAGAGGCAAACTGCCTATGGTCAGCTCCTCAGGTAGCGGGTGGAACATCAGTGTTCCCTCCCTGCTGTCTGGAATGTTGGCTGTCCTGATCTCGTTCAGGATTTGTGCAAGCAATCTTCGCTGCTGTGAGTTCATGAGTGTGCAACGGTCCTGTCCTGTCCAGAAGGCCCCTCTGCCTCTTATCATCTTCCTGCCCTCCTCCTCTGTCATGTTCCCTGAGTTTGGGGTATTTTTCTTACCTCTATTTCTCTCTCTCTCTCTCTCTCTCTCTCTCTCTCTCTCTCTCTGTCTCTCACTTTCTCTGTCTCTCTGTCTCTGTCTCTGTCTCTCTGTCTCTCACTCTCTCTGTCTCTGTCTCTCTCTCTGTCTCTCTCTGTCTCTCTGTCTCTGTCTCTGTCTCTCTGTCTCTGTCTCTGTCTCTGTCTCTGTCTCTCTGTCTCTCTCTCTCTCTCTCTCTCTGTGTTTGGGGGTGTTCATGACACTATGCATGCGGGGTCACAGACAATTCCCGTAAGTCACTGCCCTCCTTCCACCATGTGGGTGTAGGATGGACTCAGTGTTAGATTTGAAAGCAAGCCCCTCACTAGCAAAATCAACTAACCAGCCCTTAACACGGTGCTGATTTGCTAGAATTCACTGTCTAATGTGTGTGTTTCATGTTGTTAGTGCTGCTGGGGTTGTTGCTGTTCTAATTCTTCTTCCTCTTTTGCCTCCTCCTCCTCCCCCCTTTGAAAGAGAGAGACTCTCTATTTTGTTGCTCTGGCTGTCCTGGGACTCTATATGTAGACCAGGTTGTTCTTGAAGTCACAGAGATCCACCTGCTCTGCCTCTCAAATGCTGGGTTTAAAGTCCTCTGCTTGTATGCCCGGATCTTTATTCAGTTTGCTTTTAATGTTAGAGAGTGTGTGTGTGTGTGTGTGTGTGTGTGTGTGTGTGTGTGTGTGTGTGTGTGTGTGTGTAGGGTTATTACATCATTGATGTGTAACAGTGGATCATGTGTGTGCACACTCCTGTGTGTGAGTGTTTGTTCAGAGCCAGGAGTCAGACTTAGATGTGGTTCCTTGGAGTCACCGACCTTGATTTTGAGACAGAGTCTCTTATTCAGAAATGCACTCACCACTTAGACCAGATCCTCTCTTCCCACATTGTACCTTATTTCCCAGACTGGCTTGGAACTCAATATGTTGTCCACACTGGTTTGATTTGATGGTGCTTGTCACATAGGAGATTTGGAAGGCATGGTCCTCATCACAGACAGCATTTGGAAAGTGCTGGTCTAGATCTTGATATTAGTATGATTGACATGTGGGTAGCACCAGCATTTCCCTACGGCTGATTGGGGATGCTTTATTTCTCACCTACGGAAAGTGAATCTGCGTGATCAAGCAGTTCTGGTTACATAGTTTTGAAGTTCAAGAACTACTGGTCTAGGCCAGCACAGTGATACCCAGGTATGATGCTAGCACTTAGGAGATAGAGACAGAGGGGAGGATCCAAAGGTGAAGGTTATCCTTGGCTACATAGAGAGTATGAAGGCAACTGGGACCACGTGAGACTGTACTGACTAGTTTTATCAAGTTGACATAAGAGAACGTCACCTGGGAAGAGGGAAGTTTAATTGAGAAAATGCCTTCATTGCATTGCCCTGTGAGGCTTCTTCTTGATGACTGATTGATGTGGGAGTGTTCTGCCCATGGTGGGTGGTACCATTCCCTACACAGGTGGTCTTGGGTGTATATGAAAGCCAGCTGAGCATTTATAGGGAGCAAGCTAGTCAGCAGCATTTCTCCATGGCCTCTGCTTCAGTTACTGCCTCCTGGAGTTCCTGCCCTGACTTCCCTTCATGACGGACTGTAACCTGCAAGATGAACTAAACCTTTCCTCCCCAAGTTGCTCTGAATCATGGTGTTTTACCACAAAAGTAGAGACCCTGGCAGAGACAGAAACCATGTCTGAAGTCCAGACCTAGTTCATCTCCCCAACAAAATATTGAGAGCATCTAGAAAACGCAGAAAGCAGAGTGCCCACTGGCTGCCTCCTTTGCCCTGTCCTGATGCTGACCTGTATCTTTTTTGTTAATTTCTCAGCTCCAAACCCAGTGAGAAACCTGAGGGTGGAAGCTCAGGACAACAGCTCCATCAGCCTGACATGGGACGTCCCTGAGAAGAACTGCTCCTCCTCCTCCTCCCAGGACCTCACCTACTGGGCCCAGTGCACTCACTATGGTGGCAGGAATGAGACCCGGCATACAACAGTCACCCGAGTCACTGTGGATCGACTGTGTCCTGCCTCTTCATATGAGTGTTCTGTGTGGGTGGAAAGAGATGGAGTCAGCAGCTCCAAGGTGACTCTCAATGAATCCACAGGTGAGAGCGGATGGACACTCTTGTCCTCTTTCTCCTTAACCAGAAGTGGTAAAAAGTGGTTGAGACGTGACAAGAGAAATCTGTAGGCGTCATGCCCCAGAGGGAATAAAGTGCAAGCCAAGTATGGACGCTTCCCTTTTTTATCAACCACATCAGAAATGAGCAAGTCATGGGTCAAATGGGTGTTCATGGGACGTTTCCAGTTGTCCAAGAGGACCTAAATAGTCTCCTTTTTCTGCCCTTTTCATTTTCATGTGTATGTGTGTGTTTGTGTGTGTGTGTGTGTGTGTGTGTGTGTGTGTGTGTGTGTGTGTGTGTATGTATGTATGTAGCTTGCATGTGTACGTGTGTGCTTCTTATGTGAAGGTGAGTAGTTGTGTGTGAAGGTCCATGGTTGTGGTCAAGAACCATCAACTCGTCAGCTCCATTCATTCTAACCTGGACAGACTTCTTGTCTAGACTCTTCTTTTCTCTCAGACAGGGACTCCTGATAGAACTCTGACTGTGTTAGACTTCACTATGGTAGACCATGCTGGCCTTGAATTCACAGAAATCAACCTTACTCTGCCTCTGAGTGCTGGGATTAACAGAAGAAGCCACCACTCCCAGCCCATTTCATTTATTTATTATTTGATTTGATTTAATATGTGTTTGTTTATTAGTGTGTGGATGAGTATGTGGAGGTCATAGGACCATTTGGTGGGAGTAAATATTCTCCTCCAATATGTGGATCCCAGAGATTGAACTCAAGTAATTAGATTTGGTGGCAATCACCTTTATCTTCTGAGCCATATTGGCGGTCTCTTATTTTGAATATCAAGATGTCTGTTTTTACACTAAGTGCAATCCTTCTCGTGGCCTCATTTTCCTCCCCCATGCCATCCTATTGGCCTTCCTGTCACAGAGAGTTTTTCTTTACTTTTCCTTCACATCTGTATGATTTTATGTAAGTATATAAATGTCTAGGAACATGAAACGAGAGAATATATACAGTATTTGTCTTTCAGAGACTGGTTAATATACTTAAATGTTTTTCTTTCAAAACAGAGTGTCTCTGTGTATCTTTGTCTGTCCTGGAACTCACTCTGTAGACCAGGCTGGCCTCGAAATCATTGAGATCCCATGGCCCCTGCCTCCCAAGTGCTGGGATTAAAGGCATGTGACACCATGCCTGGATAATTTACTTAAAATTTTAAAAAATGATTTTAAGTGTATGGTTATTTTCCTGCACATATGTCTGTGCACTGTATGTGTGTGTGTGTGTGTGTGTGTGTGTGTCTGTCTGTCTGTGCAGCAAGCCAGGAAGCATCATTTCTCCATGGTTTCTGCCTCAGTTTCTGCTTCCAGGTTCTTACCTTGGCATCCCTCAGTGATGGGCTGTAAAGGATGAGTGGAACTAAATCCTTTGCTCCCCAAGTTGCTTTTGGTCATACTGTTTAATCAGGGCAACATAAACTCTATCTAGAGTTGGATGGTGGTGTTACACGCCTTGAATCCTAGTACTCAAGAGGCAGAGACTGGCTGGGCTCTGAGTTCTAGGCCAGCCTGGTCTACAGAGCCAACTCTAGGACAGCCAGGGCTATACAGTGGTACATTAAAAATTAATAATGATAAAAATTAAAGAAACCCTATCTAAGACAATACTCCACAGGGTATAACTTATGATGCTCATGTACTCACGGGAGTGGAGCCATCCACTGAGGCTTGACCAACCTACCAGGACCACCACCCTGAGGAAAACTGACTTTCCTTCCTCTAGAGGCAAACTGCCTATGGTCAGCTCTTCAGGTAGCGGGTGGAACATCAGTGTTCCCTCCCTGCTGTCTGGAATGTTGGCTGTCCTGGTCTCGTTCAGGATTTGTGCAAGCAATCTTCGCCGCTGTGAGTTCATGAGTGTGCAACGGTCCTGTCCTGTCCAGAAGGCACCTCTGCCTCTTATCATCTTCCTGCCCTCCTCCTCTGTCATGTTCCCTGAGCCTTGGGGGTATTTTTCTTACCTGTATTTCTCTTTCTCTCTCTGTCTCTCTCTGTCTTTCTTACTCTCTCTCTCTCCTCTCTGTCCCTCTCTCTCTCTCTCTTTGTGTGTGTGTGTGTGTGTGTTTAGGCGTGTTCATGACACTATGCATGGGAAGGTCACAGACAACTCCCAGAAGTCACTGCCCTCCTTCCACCATGTGGGTTGTCGATGGACTCAGTGTTAGATTTGAAAGCCAGCCCCTCACTAGCGAAGTCAACTAACCAGCCCTCATCACGGTGCTGATTTGCTAGAATTCACTGTCTAATGTGTGTGTTTCATGTTGTTAGTGCTGCTGGGGTTGTTGCTGTTCTAATTCTTCTTCCTCTTTTGCCTCCTCCTCCTCCTCCTCCTCCTCCCTTTGAAAGAGAAAGACTCTCTTTTTGTTGCTCTGGCTGTCCTGGGACTCTATATGTAGACCAGGTTGTTCTTGAAATCACTGAGGTCCACCTGCTTCTGCCTCTCAAATGCTAGGTTTAAAGACCTCAGCTTGTATGCCCGGATCTTTATTCAGTTCGCTTTTAATGTTAGAGTGTGTGTGTGTGTGTGTGTGTGTGTGTAGGGTTATTACATCATTCATGTGTAACAGTGGATCATGTGTGTGCACACTCCTGTGTGTGAGTGTTTGTTCAGAGCCAGGAGTCAGACTTAGATGTGGTTCCTTGGAGTCACCGACCTTGATTTTGAGACAGAGTCTCTTATTCAGAAATGCACTCACCACTTAGACCAGATCCTCTCTTCCCACATTGTACCTTATTTCCCAGACTGGCTTGGAACTCAATATGTTGTCCACACTGGTTTGATTTGATGGTGCTTGTCACATAGGAGATTTGGAAGGCATGGTCCTCATCACAGACAGCATTTGGAAAGTGCTGGTCTAGATCTTGATATTAGTATGATTGACATGTGGGTAGCACCAGCATTTCCCTACGGCTGATTGGGGATGCTTTATTTCTCACCTACGGAAAGTGAATCTGCGTGATCAAGCAGTTCTGGTTACATATTTTCGAAGTTCAAGAACTACTGGTCTAGGCCAGCACAGTGACACCCAGGTGTGATGCTAGCACTGAGGAGATAGAGATAGATACTAGGATCTGAAGGTGAAGGTTATCCTTGGCTACATAGAGAATATGAAGGCAACTGGGACCTTGTGAGAATGTACTGGCTAGTTTTGTCAACTTGACATAAGAGAACATCACCTGGGAAGAGGGAAGTTTAACGGAGAAAATGCCTTCATTGCATTGCCCTGTGAGGCTTTTTCTTGATGACTGATTGATGTGGGAGTGTTCTGCCCACAGTGGGTGGTACCATTCCCTACACAGGTGGTCTTGGGGTGTATATGAAAGCCAGCTGAGCATTTATGGGGAGCAAGCTAGTCAGCAGCATTTCTCCATGGCCTCTGCTTCAGTTACTGCCTCCTGCAGTTCCTGCCCTGACTACCCTTCATGACGGACTGTAACCTGCAAGATGAACTAAACCTTTCCTCCCCAAGTTGCTCTGAATCATGGTGTTTTACCACAAAAGTAGAGACCCTGGCAGAGACAGAAACCATGTCTGAAGTCCAGACCTAGTTCATCTCCCCAACAAAATATTGAGAGCATCTAGAAAACGCAGAAAGCAGAGTGCCCACTGGTTGCCTCCTTTGCCCTGTCCTGATGCTGACCTGTACCTTTTTTGTTAATTTCTCAGCTCCAGACCCAGTGAGAAACCTGAGTGTGGAAGCTCAGGACAGCAGCTCCATCAGCCTGACCTGGGTCGTCCCTGAGACGAACTGCTCCTCCTCCTCCCAGAACCTCAACTACTCGGCCCAGTGCACTGCAGATGGTGGCCAGAGTGAGACCTGGAACACAACAGACACCAGTGTCACTGTGGGTGGACTGTGTCCTGCCTCTTCATATGAGTGTTCTGTGTGGGTGGAAAGAGATGGAGTCAGCAGCTCCAAGGTGACTCTCAATCAATCCACAGGTGAGAGCGGATGGACACTCTTGTCCTCTTTCTCCTTAACCAGAAGTGGTAAAAAGTGGTTGAGAAGTGACAAGAGAAATCTGCAGGCGTCATGCCCCAGAGGGAATAAAGTGCAAGCCAAGTATGGACGATTCCCTTTTTATCAGCCACATCAGAAATGAGCAAGACATGGGTCAAATGGGTGTTCAGGGGACCTTTCCAGTTGTCAACAGGACCTAAATAGTCTCCTTTTTCTGCCCTTTTCCATTTTCTTGTGTATGTGTGTGTGTGTGTGTGTGTGTGTGTGTGTGTGTGTATGTATGTATGTAGCTTGCATGTGTACGTGTGTGCTTCGTATGTGAAGGTGAGTAGTTGTGTGTGAAGGTCCATGGTGTGGTCAAGAACCATCAACTCATCAGCTCCATTCATTGTAACCTGGACAGACTTCTTGTCTAGACTCTTCTTTTCTCTCAGACAGGGACTCCTGATAGAACTCTGACTGTGTTAGACTTCACTATGGTAGACCATGCTGGCCTTGAATTCACAGAAATCTACCTTACTCTGCCTCTGAGTGCTGGGATTAACAGAAGAAGCCACCACTCCCAGCCCATTTCATTTATTTATTATTTGATTTGATTTAATATGTGTTTGTTTATTGGATGTGTGGATGAGTATGTGGAGGTCATAGGACCATTTGGTGGGAGTAAATATTCTCCTCCAATATGTGGATCCCAGAGATTGAACTCAAGTAATTAGATTTGGTGGCAATCACCTTTATCTTCTGAGCCATATTGGCGGTCTCTTATTTTGAATATCAAGATGTCTGTTTTTACACTAAGTGCAATCCTTCTCGTGGCCTCATTTTCCTCCCCCATGCCCTCCAATTGGCCTTCCTGTCACAGAGAGTTTATCTTTAATTTTCTGTCACATCTATATGATTTTATGTAAGTATATAAATGTCTAGGAACATGAAACGAGAGAATATATACAGTATTTGTCTTTCAGAGACTGGTTAATATACTTAAAAGTTTTTCTTTCAAAACAGTGTCTCTGTGTATCGTTGTCTGTCCTGGAACTCACTCTGTAGACCAGGCTGGCCTCGAAATCATTGAGATCCCATGGCCCCTGCCTCCCAAGTGCTGGGATTAAAGGCATGTGAGACCATGCCTGGATAATTTACTTAAAATTTTAAAAAAGTGATTTTAAGTGTATGGTTATTTTCCTGCACATATGTCTGTGCACCGTGTGTGTGTGTGTGTGTGTGTGTGTGTGTGTGTGTGTGTGTGTGTCTGTGCAGCAAGCCAGGAAGCATCATTTCTCCATGGTTTCTGCCTCAGTTTCTGCTTCCAGGTTCTTACCTTGGCATCTCTCAGTGATGCGCTGTAAAGGATGAGTGGAACTAAATCCTTTGCTCCCCAAGTTGCTTTTGGTCATACTGTTTAATCAGGGCAACATAAACTCTATCTAGAGTTGGATGGTGGTGTTACACGCCTTGAATTCTAGTACTCAAGAGGCAGAGACTGGCTGGGCTCTGAGTTCTAGGCCAGCCTGGTCTACAGAGCCAACTCTAGGACAGCCAGGGCTATACAGTGGTACATTAAAAATTAATAATGATAAAAATTAAAGAAACCCTATCTAAGACAATACTCCACAGGGTATAACTTATGATGCTCATGTACTCACGGGAGTGGAGCCATCCACTGAGGCTTGACCAACCTACCAGGACCACCACCCTGAGGAAAACTGACTCTCCTTCCTCTAGAGGCAAACTGCCTATGGTCAGCTCTTCAGGTAGCGGGTGGAACATCAGTGTTCCCTCCCTGCTGTCTGGAATGTTGGCTGTCCTGGTCTCGTTCAGGATTTGTGCAAGCAATCTTCGCTGCTGTGAGTTCATGAGTGTGCAACGGTCCTGTCCTGTCCAGAAGGCACCTCTGCCTCTTATCATCTTCCTGCCCTCCTCCTCTGTCATGTTCCCTGAGCCTTGGGGGTATTTTTCTTACCTGTATTTCTCTTTCTCTCTCTGTCTCTCTCTGTCTTTCTTACTCTCTCTCTCTCCTCTCTGTCCCTCTCTCTCTCTCTCTTTGTGTGTGTGTGTGTGTGTGTTTAGGCGTGTTCATGACACTATGCATGGGAAGGTCACAGACAACTCCCAGAAGTCACTGCCCTCCTTCCATCATGTGGGTGTAGGATGGACTCAGTGTTAGATTTGAAAGCCAGCCCCTCACTAGCGAAGTCAACTAACCAGCCCTCATCACGGTGCTGATTTGCTAGAATTCACTGTCTAATGTGTGTGTTTCATGTTGTTAGTGCTGCTGGGGTTGTTGCTGTTCTAATTCTTCTTCCTCTTTTGCCTCCTCCTCCTCCTCCTCCTCCTCCTCCCTTTGAAAGAGAAAGACTCTCTTTTTGTTGCTCTGGCTGTCCTGGGACTCTATATGTAGACCAGGTTGTTCTTGAAATCACTGAGGTCCACCTGCTTCTGCCTCTCAAATGCTAGGTTTAAAGACCTCAGCTTGTATGCCCGGATCTTTATTCAGTTCGCTTTTAATGTTAGAGTGTGTGTGTGTGTGTGTGTGTGTGTGTGTGTGTGTGTGTGTGTGTAGGGTTATTACATCATTGATGTGTAACAGTGGATCATGTGTGTGCACACTCCTGTGTGTGAGTGTTTGTTCAGAGCCAGGAGTCAGACTTAGATGTGGTTCCTTGGAGTCACCGACCTTGATTTTGAGACAGAGTCTCTTATTCAGAAATGCACTCACCACTTAGACCAGATCCTCTCTTCCCACATTGTACCTTATTTCCCAGACTGGCTTGGAACTCAATATGTTGTCCACACTGGTTTGATTTGATGGTGCTTGTCACATAGGAGATTTGGAAGGCATGGTCCTCATCACAGACAGCATTTGGAAAGTGCTGGTCTAGATCTTGATATTAGTATGATTGACATGTGGGTAGCACCAGCATTTCCCTACGGCTGATTGGGGATGCTTTATTTCTCACCTACGGAAAGTGAATCTGCGTGATCAAGCAGTTCTGGTTACATATTTTCGAAGTTCAAGAACTACTGGTCTAGGCCAGCACAGTGACACCCAGGTGTGATGCTAGCACTGAGGAGATAGAGATAGATACTAGGATCTGAAGGTGAAGGTTATCCTTGGCTACATAGAGAATATGAAGGCAACTGGGACCTTGTGAGAATGTACTGGCTAGTTTTGTCAACTTGACATAAGAGAACATCACCTGGGAAGAGGGAAGTTTAACGGAGAAAATGCCTTCATTGCATTGCCCTGTGAGGCTTTTTCTTGATGACTGATTGATGTGGGAGTGTTCTGCCCACAGTGGGTGGTACCATTCCCTACACAGGTGGTCTTGGGGTGTATATGAAAGCCAGCTGAGCATTTATGGGGAGCAAGCTAGTCAGCAGCATTTCTCCATGGCCTCTGCTTCAGTTACTGCCTCCTGCAGTTCCTGCCCTGACTACCCTTCATGACGGACTGTAACCTGCAAGATGAACTAAACCTTTCCTCCCCAAGTTGCTCTGAATCATGGTGTTTTACCACAAAAGTAGAGACCCTGGCAGAGACAGAAACCATGTCTGAAGTCCAGACCTAGTTCATCTCCCCAACAAAATATTGAGAGCATCTAGAAAACGCAGAAAGCAGAGTGCCCACTGGTTGCCTCCTTTGCCCTGTCCTGATGCTGACCTGTACCTTTTTTGTTAATTTCTCAGCTCCAGACCCAGTGAGAAACCTGAGTGTGGAAGCTCAGGACAGCAGCTCCATCAGCCTGACCTGGGTCGTCCCTGAGACGAACTGCTCCTCCTCCTCCCAGAACCTCAACTACTCGGCCCAGTGCACTGCAGATGGTGGCCAGAGTGAGACCTGGAACACAACAGACACCAGTGTCACTGTGGGTGGACTGTGTCCTGCCTCTTCATATGAGTGTTCTGTGTGGGTGGAAAGAGATGGAGTCAGCAGCTCCAAGGTGACTCTCAATCAATCCACAGGTGAGAGCGGATGGACACTCTTGTCCTCTTTCTCCTTAACCAGAAGTGGTAAAAAGTGGTTGAGAAGTGACAAGAGAAATCTGCAGGCGTCATGCCCCAGAGGGAATAAAGTGCAAGCCAAGTATGGACGATTCCCTTTTTATCAGCCACATCAGAAATGAGCAAGACATGGGTCAAATGGGTGTTCAGGGGACCTTTCCAGTTGTCAACAGGACCTAAATAGTCTCCTTTTTCTGCCCTTTTCCATTTTCTTGTGTATGTGTGTGTGTGTGTGTGTGTGTGTGTATGTATGTATGTAGCTTGCATGTGTACGTGTGTGCTTCGTATGTGAAGGTGAGTAGTTGTGTGTGAAGGTCCATGGTGTGGTCAAGAACCATCAACTCATCAGCTCCATTCATTGTAACCTGGACAGACTTCTTGTCTAGACTCTTCTTTTCTCTCAGACAGGGACTCCTGATAGAACTCTGACTGTGTTAGACTTCACTATGGTAGACCATGCTGGCCTTGAATTCACAGAAATCTACCTTACTCTGCCTCTGAGTGCTGGGATTAACAGAAGAAGCCACCACTCCCAGCCCATTTCATTTATTTATTATTTGATTTGATTTAATATGTGTTTGTTTATTGGATGTGTGGATGAGTATGTGGAGGTCATAGGACCATTTGGTGGGAGTAAATATTCTCCTCCAATATGTGGATCCCAGAGATTGAACTCAAGTAATTAGATTTGGTGGCAATCACCTTTATCTTCTGAGCCATATTGGCGGTCTCTTATTTTGAATATCAAGATGTCTGTTTTTACACTAAGTGCAATCCTTCTCGTGGCCTCATTTTCCTCCCCCATGCCCTCCAATTGGCCTTCCTGTCACAGAGAGTTTATCTTTAATTTTCTGTCACATCTATATGATTTTATGTAAGTATATAAATGTCTAGGAACATGAAACGAGAGAATATATACAGTATTTGTCTTTCAGAGACTGGTTAATATACTTAAAAGTTTTTCTTTCAAAACAGTGTCTCTGTGTATCGTTGTCTGTCCTGGAACTCACTCTGTAGACCAGGCTGGCCTCGAAATCATTGAGATCCCATGGCCCCTGCCTCCCAAGTGCTGGGATTAAAGGCATGTGAGACCATGCCTGGATAATTTACTTAAAATTTTAAAAAAGTGATTTTAAGTGTATGGTTATTTTCCTGCACATATGTCTGTGCACCGTGTGTGTGTGTGTGTGTGTGTGTGTGTGTGTGTGTGTGTGTGTCTGTGCAGCAAGCCAGGAAGCATCATTTCTCCATGGTTTCTGCCTCAGTTTCTGCTTCCAGGTTCTTACCTTGGCATCCCTCAGTGATGGGCTGTAAAGGATGAGTGGAACTAAATCCTTTGCTCCCCAAGTTGCTTTTGGTCATACTGTTTAATCAGGGCAACATAAACTCTATCTAGAGTTGGATGGTGGTGTTACACGCCTTGAATCCTAGTACTCAAGAGGCAGAGACTGGCTGGGCTCTGAGTTCTAGGCCAGCCTGGTCTACAGAGCCAACTCTAGGACAGCCAGGGCTATACAGTGGTACATTAAAAATTAATAATGATAAAAATTAAAGAAACCCTATCTAAGACAATACTCCACAGGGTATAACTTATGATGCTCATGTACTCACGGGAGTGGAGCCATCCACTGAGGCTTGACCAACCTACCAGGACCACCACCCTGAGGAAAACTGACTCTCCTTCCTCTAGAGGCAAACTGCCTATGGTCAGCTCTTCAGGTAGCGGGTGGAACATCAGTGTTCCCTCCCTGCTGTCTGGAATGTTGGCTGTCCTGGTCTCGTTCAGGATTTGTGCAAGCAATCTTCGCTGCTGTGAGTTCATGAGTGTGCAACGGTCCTGTCCTGTCCAGAAGGCACCTCTGCCTCTTATCATCTTCCTGCCCTCCTCCTCTGTCATGTTCCCTGAGCCTTGGGGGTATTTTTCTTACCTGTATTTCTCTTTCTCTCTCTGTCTCTCTCTGTCTTTCTTACTCTCTCTCTCTCCTCTCTGTCCCTCTCTCTCTCTCTCTTTGTGTGTGTGTGTGTGTGTGTGTGTGTGTGTGTGTGTGTGTGTGTGTGTTTAGGCGTGTTCATGACACTATGCATGGGAAGGTCACAGACAACTCCCAGAAGTCACTGCCCTCCTTCCACCATGTGGGTGTAGGATGGACTCAGTGTTAGATTTGAAAGCCAGCCCCTCACTAGTGAAGTCAACTTACCAGCCCTCATCACGGTGCTGATTTGCTAGAATTCACTGTCTAATGTGTGTGTTTCATGTTGTTAGTGCTGCTGGGGTTGTTGCTGTTCTAATTCTTCTTCCTCTTTTGCCTCCTCCTCCTCCTCCTCCTCCCTTTGAAAGAGAAAGACTCTCTTTTTGTTGCTCTGGCTGTCCTGGGACTCTATATGTAGACCAGGTTGTTCTTGAAATCACTGAGGTCCACCTGCTTCTGCCTCTCAAATGCTAGGTTTAAAGACCTCAGCTTGTATGCCCGGATCTTTATTCAGTTCGCTTTTAATGTTAGAGTGTGTGTGTGTGTGTGTGTGTGTGTGTGTGTGTGTGTGTGTGTGTGTGTGTAGGGTTATTACATCATTCATGTGTAACAGTGGATCATGTGTGTGCACACTCCTGTGTGTGAGTGTTTGTTCAGAGCCAGGAGTCAGACTTAGATGTGGTTCCTTGGAGTCACCGACCTTGATTTTGAGACAGAGTCTCTTATTCAGAAATGCACTCACCACTTAGACCAGATCCTCTCTTCCCACATTGTACCTTATTTCCCAGACTGGCTTGGAACTCAATATGTTGTCCACACTGGTTTGATTTGATGGTGCTTGTCACATAGGAGATTTGGAAGGCATGGTCCTTATCACAGACAGCATTTGGAAAGTGCTGGTCTAGATCTTGATATTAGTATGATTGACATGTGGGTAGCACCAGCATTTCCCTCTGGCTGATTGGGGATGCTTTATTTCTCACCTACGGAAAGTGAATCTGCGTGATCAAGCAGTTCTGGTTACATATTTTCGAAGTTCAAGAACTACTGGTCTAGGCCAGCACAGTGATACCCAGGTATGATGCTAGCACTTAGGAGATAGAGACAGAGGGGAGGATCCAAAGGTGAAGGTTATCCTTGGCTACATAGAGAGTATGAAGGCAACTTGGACCTTGTGAGACTGTACTGGCTAGTTTTGTCAACTTGACATAAGAGAACGTCACCTGGGAAGAGGGAAGTTTAATTGAGAAAATGCCTTCATTGCATTGCCCTGTGAGGCTTTTTTTGATGACTGATTGATGTGGGAGTGTTCTGCCCATGGTGGGTGGTACCATTCCCTACACAGGTGGTCTTGGCTGTATATGAAAGCCAGCTGAGCATTTATAGGGAGCAAGCTAGTCAGCAGCATATCTCCATGGCCTCTGCTTCAGTTCCCGCCTCCAGGTTCCTGCCTGGAGTTCCTGCCCTGACTACCCTTCATGACGGACTGTAACCTGCAAGATGAACTAAACCTTTCCACCCCAAGTTGCTCTGAATCATGGTGTTTTACCACAAAAGTAGAGACCCTGGCAGAGACAGAAACCATGTCTGAAGTCCAGACCTAGTTCATCTCCCCAACAAAATATTGAGAGCATCTAGAAAACGCAGAAAGCAGAGTGTCCACTGGCTGCCTCCTTTGCCCTGTCCTGATGCTGACCTGTATCTTTTTTGTTAATTTCTCAGCTCCAAACCCAGTGAGAAACCTGAGGGTGGAAGCTCAGGACAACAGTTCCATCAGTCTGACCTGGGACGTCCCTGAGAACTCCTGCTCCTCCTCCTCCTCCTCCCAGGACCTCACCTACTGGGCCCAGTGCACTGCAGATGGTGGCCAGAATGGGACCCAGAATACAACAGACACCCGAGTCACTGTGGATGGACTGTGTCCTGCCTCTTCATATGAGTGTTCTGTGTGGGTGGAAAGAGATGGCGTCAGCAGCTCCAAGGTGACTCTCAATGAATCCACAGGTGAGAGCGGATGGACACTCTTGTCTTCTTTCTCCTTAACCAGAAGTGGTAAAAAGTGGTTGAGACGTGACAAGAGAAATCTGCAGGCATCATGCCCCAGAGGGAATAAAGTGCAAGCCAAGTGTGGACGATTCCCTTTTTTATCAGCCACATCAGAAATGAGCAAGACATGGGTCAAATGGGTGTTCAGGGGACGTTTCCAGTTGTCCAACAGGACCTAAATAGTCTCCTTTTTCTGCCCTTTTCCATTTTCCTGTGTGTGTGTGTGTGTGTGTGTGTGTGTGTGTGTGTGTGTGTGTTTGTAGCTTGCATGTGTACGTGTGTGCTTTGTATGTGAAGGTGAGTAGTTGTGTGTGAAGGTCCATGGTTGTGGTCAAGAACCATCAACTCATCAGCTCCATTCATTGTAACCTGGACAGACTTCTTGTCTAGACTCTTCTTTTCTCTCAGACAGGGACTCCTGATAGAACTCTGACTGTGTTAGACGTCACTATGGTAGACCATGCTGGCCTTGAATTCACAGAGATCAACCTTACTCTGCCTCTGAGTGCTGGATTTAACAGAAGATGCCACCACTCCCAGCCCATTTCATTTATTTATTATTTGATTTGATTTAATATGTGTTTGTTTATTGGATGTGTGGATGAGTATGTGGAGGTCATAGGACCATTTGTTGGGAGTAAATACTCTCCTTCCAATATGTGGATCCCAGAGATTGAACTCAAGTTATCAGATTTGGTGGCAATCACCTTTATCTTCTGAGCCTTATTGCTTGCCCTTTATTTTGAATATCAAGATGTCTGTTTTTACACTACGTGCAGTCCTTCTCTTGGCCTCATTTTCCTCCCCCATGCCCTCCTATTGGCCTTCCTGTCACAGAGAGCTTTTCTTTACTTTTCCATCACATCTATATAATTTTATGTAAGTATATAAATGTCTAGGAACAAGAAACGAGAGAAAATATACAGTATTTGTCTTTCAGAGACTGGTTAATATACTTAAATGTTTTTCTTTCAAAACAGAGTTTTTCTGTGCATCTTTGTCTGTCCTGGAACTCACTCTGTAGACCAGGCTGGCCTCGAAATCATTGAGATCCCATGGCCCCTGCCTTCCAAGTGCTGGGATTAAAGGCATGTGACACCATGCCTGGATAATTTACTTAAAATTAAAAAAAATTATTTTAAGTGTATGGTTATTTTCCTGCACATATGTCTGTGCACCGTGTGTGTGTGTCTGTGTGTATGTGTGTGTATGTGTGTGTGTGTGTGTCTGTCTGTCTGTCTTTGC